>NC_060262.1:14682528-14689596 GCF_021901455.1 Neodiprion lecontei | reverse complement strand
TCCAATATTTTCTCGGAAGCCATGTCCGTTGGTGGGGATGCAGCGACGGGTGAATACTCTTCCAAACTGTTGCTCAGCTCGTTGCTTTCCGTGAAAGCCTTCTTTCGCTGCGCTAGTTTTGGGGACTTTTCTGAGAAACTTTTCTCAAAACTGTCCTCTAACTCCCTTTTCCTTTTATTAAACAGTTCTTTAATTGAACCTGCTGAGTCTGAACGATGGATCAGGAAACTTTCTCGGGTTGTAGGTCTTCCAGGTCTTCGTTTTTCAAAGTTGGCGCCTACCGGTGATTTTAACTGCTTGTTGTCCACTTTTTCAGCTTGTGGTAAGACACCTACTATCGATAGTGCAGGAGCCGTTGTATCGACACTTATAGCCCTCCTACTTTCGGACATAGCCTTATCTCCGGTTACGTTATTTAATTTTAGTAGTTTTAACCGTTTATCACACCCGTTTTTTATTATTTATATACTAAAATACTCCTATTTTTTTTTTGTCTTTCCGATTAACTATACGCTTTTGATTTTACTATACTATTTACTTGTTTTTTTCACACTGGATGCTAACACACTAAACGTGCACATCCACACTCTATCAACTCACACATCGAACTCGAAACATGATCATATATAAAAAAAATTATTGAAAAATGAAATACAATAAAAAAAAAGCCGATAATTAAAAATATTTAGGATTTGTCCAATAATTATACATATTTTTAAAAAATTAAAATAATGTAAAAAAATTTTTTTTTTTTAAATTTCCTTTTTTTTAAAAGTAAATTGCAAATTATAATATACATATATATACATATATATATATATATATATATATATATATATATATATACATATATATATAAATATATATATATATATATTTATTTACATAAATTTATATTATACATCCATATAACAGAATATAAATGAAGGTAATTAAGGTGAATCATGTAATAAAATAACAAATGATCATAAATGAGAGAAATTATAAAAAAATGAAATAGAATAAAAAATAAGCGGATAGTTAGAAATATTTAGGATTTTTCTAATAATTATACATAATTTTAAAAAATTGAAATAATGTGAAGAAAAATTTTTTTTTTTCAATTTCTCTCTTTTTGAAAGTAAATTAAAAATTATAATATACATATATATATTTGTATATACATATATACATATATATATATATATATATTCATATATATTTATATTATACATCAATATAATAAAATATAAATTAAGGTAATTAAGGTAAATAATTTAATAAAATAAAAAATGATTCATCGTATATATATATATATATATACGCACACACATATTTATGTACATATATATTTATGTATACTTATATTGAACAATAATATATTAAAATATGAATGGTGGTAATTAGGTTGAATAATTTTATACAATAAGAAATGATTCGGTTGAATAAATTATTTTTCTTGAATCAATGAATAATCAATTTTTGAAAATAAAAATATGAAATTATATGAATAATAATTCATCTATTTGTATGTTTTCTTGAAATTTCATAAGTTTTGATCCATTTCATAAATGTTCCAGATCACAATTCATAAGGTAAATTGGACGGCATTTTTCTAATGAATAATATTTTTATTCCAAATAATATGTGAGCAAATAATTAAAAAATATCGAGGATTTTTTTGATAATTATACATGATTTTGAAAAATCAAAATAATGAAAAAAAAAATTTTTCTTTCAAATTTCCCTTTTTTCAAAAGTAAATTGAAAATTATAATATACATTTATATATACACCCACACACATATATACATGTATACATATATATATATATTATATATATTTATATTATACATTAATATAATAGAATATAAATGAAGGTAATTGAGGTAAATATTGTAATAAAATGAAAAATGATTATGAATGGAAAAAATTATAAAAAAATGGAATAAAATAAAAAATGAGCGAATAATTAAAAATATTCAGGATTTTTCTAATAATTATACATAATTTTAAAAAATTGAAATATAGTGAAAAAAATTTGGTTTTTTTTGAATTCCCCTCTTTTTACAAGTGAATTGAAAATTATAATATACATATATATATATATATATATATATATATATATATATATATATATATATATATATATATATATATATACATATACATATATATTCATATATATTTATATTATACATTAATATAATAGAATATAAATGAAGGTAATTAAGGTAAATAATGTAATGGAATAAAAAATTAATTATTCAAATCAATTATTTTCCTTAAATTACAGAATAATTAATTTTCAAAAATTAAAAATATGAAATCAAATAAATAACAATTTATCTATCAGTATGTTGTTTTTAAATTTAATAATAAGTTTTGATCCATTTTATGAATGTTCCAGACTACAATTCATAAAGTAAATTGTACGGCATTTTTCTGATAAATAATATTTTTCTTTCAATTAATTTGTAAGCAGATGATTAAAAAAAATTTAGGATTTCTTTATCAATTAGATATAATTTTAAAAAATTCAAATAACATAAAAAAAAATTTTCGTCGAAAAGTTGTCTTTTTTTAAAGGAAAATTGGAAATTATAACATATGTATAAATATATACATATATACATAGATACATATATGTATATGTATATACATATATATATATATATATATATATATATATATATACGCACACACATATATATGTATATATATATTTATGTGTACTTATATTAAACATCAATATAATAAAATATGAATGGAGGTAATTAGGTTGAATAATTTGATACAGTAAGAAATGATTCATTTGAATGAATTATTTTTCTTGAATCAATCAATGAATAATTTTTGAAAATGAAAATATGAAATTATATAAATAATAATTCATCTATCGGTATGTTTTCTTCAAATTTCATAATATGTTTTAATCCATTTCATAAATGTGCCAGATTACAATTCATGAGGTAAATTGGATGGCATTTTTCTAATGAATAATATTTTCATTTTCAATAATATGTAAGCAGATAATTCAAAATATTTAGGATTTTTCTAATAATTATGCATAATTTTAAAAAATTAAAATAATGTGAAAAAAATTTTTTTTTCTTCAATTTCCCTCTTTTTGAAAGTAAATTGAAAATTATAATATACATGTATATATTTATATATATATATATATATATATATATATATATATAAATATACATGTATATATTTATATATATATATATATATATATATATATATATATATACATATATTTATTTACATATATTTATAATATACATCCATATAATGGAATATAAATGAAGGTAATTAAGGTAAATAATGTAATAAAATAAAAAATGATTATAAATGAAAGAAATTATAAAAAAATGAAATAGAATAAAAAACAAGCGGATAATTAGAAATATTCAGGATTTTCCTAATGATTATACATAATTTTGAAAAATTCAAATAATGTGAAAAAAAATTATTTTTTTAAGTCTCCCTCTTTTTAAAAGTAAATTGAAAATGATAATATACATATATATATTTTTATATATATATATATATATATATATATATATTCATATGTATTTATATTATACATTAATATAATAGAATATAAATGTAGGGAATTGAGGTAAATAATGTAATAAAATAAAAAATGATTATGAATGGAAAAAATTATAAAAAAATGAAATAAAATAAAAAATAAGCGAATAATTGAAAATATTCAGGATTTTTCTAATAATTATACATAATTTTAAAAAATTGAAATATTGTGAAAAAATTTTTTTTTTGAATTTCCCTCTTTCTACAAGTGAATTGAAAATTAAAATATACATTTATATATATATATATATATATATATATATATATATATATATATATATATATATATATATACACATATACATATATATTCATATATATTTATATTATACAATAATATAATAGAACATAAATGAAGGTAATTGAGGTAAATAATGTAATGAAATAAAAAATGAATTATTCACATGAATTATTTTCCTTAAATTACAGAATGATTAATTTTCAAAAATTAAAAATATGAAATCAAATAAATAACAATTTATCTATCAGTACGTTGTTTTTAAATTTTATAATAAGTTTTGATCCATTTTATAAATGTTCCAGACTACAATTCATAAAGTAAATTGTACGGCATTTTTCTGATAAATAATTTTTTTTTTTCAATTAATATGTGAGCAAATCATTAAAAAACTTCAGGATTCTTCTAATGATTAGATATAATTTTGAAAAATTCAAATAATGTAAAAAAAATTTCTCTTTGAAAAGTTGTCTTTTTTTGAAGGAAAATTTGAAATTATAACATATGTATGAATATATACATATATATATAGATACATATATGTATATGTATATATATATGTGCACATACATATATATGTATATACCGGGACAATCTCTTGTAACTATACATATAATGCGCAGGCGCGAGTTTTATCGGCTGCTCGGGCAGGTTAACCACTCCGAGTTTCAGCTGTCAAATTCTGTTTCTGGCGGCGTTGTAGCTCATACGAATTTTTGAGGTTAGAATCTTAAACATTAGAGGTAGTGACTCGGAAAGTTGATGCTAATGCTCTTTGAAAATTGGCTTTATTCGACTAAAATGAGAAATCTGTTTAAATGTTGGGTGCTTGGAAGAAAGGCAGCAGGTAGGTGCGAACACTTTATTTAATCATTTTTATCATTTCGTACATTAGAAATAACAATGGAATTTTTATCTATCAACAGGTGATACGGCTAAAATAATTACATCTCTGATATTCACTGTTATCTGCTCATTCAATTTGTCAGACGTACAAAGATCATCGCCACTTTCAAGCAACTAAGCAACTTTTTCACTCTTTTGTGATTTCAGGCGGTAATATTGAATTTTATCACTTTCGAAAATGACATTAAACCGAGCGTTCAAGAAATTTAAATATCTCACTATCTGTAACGGAACTGTGAATCTTTTTTTTCTTGAAAATAGTCCAACAAAATTTACGAATAGTCGATAGTCAATGTATTTTTTCCTATTAACAAATTATTGCTACTACTATTTAAAATTTCCGAATGATTATCAGAATTTATTTCGCAAATTTTCAATGATGTTCGATTAAATAAATGAAGGGAACCTAATACTCAAATTGAAAATTCAAGTAATATTAGATTTATTAAAATGATTTCTGTATTTCATGTTAGTGCGGTTCGAAACAAAGAAAATCTAATCGAAAGCGTAGAACTCCGGAATGTAAATCACATCCTGTGACACAAGTTGAAAATCAAGTTTTTCAAAATGCGCCTCAATGTCACAATTAGGTTCAAGAACAATCATGTTTTAGAGTAATGTCAATTTTAGAGTAATTTAAAGATTGTGTCCCTTGTTCCATCAAAATAAATGAATATCTAATTTTTAACGAAGTTTACGAAGATTTTTTTCCAAATAATGTAATCCGATACAATATCTTGTTCATAGTCCTCCGAACATCACCTTCTAACAAGGATATTTGGAAAGAGTCCCTTTGTTGCAGAAACCATTATAAAATTTTTGGTTTTCAATTCGAGCTATTGAATAACTCTGTGTTTCAGGTTCCATTTTCAATCTCAAAATGGGATTTTTTTTGCTTCAGATAATGCTAACATGAAATGCAGTAATAATCGCGGTACATGGAGATTCACAAGCTTTCAGTCTTAGCGTAGGACCCTATAAAGAGTGTAAAATTGAATTTGGTTTCAAGTTATCGTGCAACTAGCTAGCCAGATGACACCGTCAACTAAGATTAAATTTAAAGACATTTTTAACTGAACTTATTTAACAGTTCTAGATTTAGATTGATTCAGTTTGCCTAGCAAAATTCAACCCTACAATCTAATTGAGGACTTGAAAAACTATTCATCTGAATTCAATGCCAAAGAAAGTAAAAGTAAGCTTCAAAATAAGATATCAAATCAAATGGTATAAAGTTTGAAAAACAATGCTGGTCAATAATAATGCTTAAATTACAATGGTGCACAGAATGATTCCTCGGTAGAATCAATTGGCAGCAACGGTTAAGTAACAAACTTATCGCTATTGGCTCGATCAAAGTAAAATGATGGGATATTCAGCCATTATGATCTGTAGTATATCCCGCTCTTCAATTTTGCCTCAACTGATGTTAAGAAGGTGCCGATGGCCTGATAAAATTCACTCTGGCACCTGATGTCTGACGAAACATCCAGGTTCGATGGTTCTAATGATTGCACCGCTCGAGAAACCAGGATCCTTGCCACCTAAACGTTTTGACCATCAGGTAAGGCATAATTTTCCTCGTGTTAATTAAAGTTTAAACTTCGAGCCTGCTGAAAAAAAACCAATTTTATCATTGAATCCATGTTAAAATATTGTCATTGTCAAAGATCACGTAATTGGAAATTTACTTACATGCTTCCATGCCTGACAAATTTAGTCCCGCTTTGACAATGAATTATTTCGTACCTGAAAATATTAGAAGCTATTATTATCAAACAGGATCTTTCGGTATTTTTGAAGGCAAAAGAAACGGCAGCACTTTTTGAAAGGCCACCAATGGCCAGACGAGGGGTGATCAGAAGAGTGGAGATTGGTCTCCCAGTGTTATCGGACGATTGTCTTGTAAGTTATTGTTTTGTTTCCTAATTTTTCATTAATAGCATGATTTACACTGTAATATTAACTGTTGTTCTTTTTCTCTTTTTATTCTTGGATATCTGGTGAACCCTCTTTGTTAACGGAACATTGATTGTTGTACAATGGAGCTGCAAAAACTTTGTCAACTAATCAATGATGTCGGCGAGGGTTTTTGTGAGTATTGCGTCGGGTACGTTTTCTGTTAATTGCTACTTTCTGTCCTCCTAAGCTTTGTGTTTAAGATGAATAATTTCTTTATTCCTTGTTACTCATTTCTTTTATTTATTTCATGTTCATCGGCACTAATTACTGACTTCTGGAGCACTGCAACGTAACGAATCTACTCTGGAAATATCTACTGGGTCTCAACCATTCATTTATTTTTAATTTTATGTAAATGAAGAATCTGTTCACAATAA
>NC_060262.1:14605028-14677528 GCF_021901455.1 Neodiprion lecontei | reverse complement strand
GTAAATTCTCCGAAATTCTCTCACTCTCATAACTTTGTATTTTGGTATTCTCTCAAAAGTTATATTTAGGAATTCATTATTTAATTCCTCAAGTACGTAATAATTCTAAATTGTCGAATCTACCGTTTCTGAATAATTCTACCGAAGGCTATCTATTCGATCGTTTGCCGACTTGGTAAATTGTTACTGGATGTCAATCTCTCTTACTGGATATAATTTATGGTAAATTTGTCGTATCACCTACCAAGCTATCGCTACGTTGTTTTATACCGATCGCAGTAAGGTTCTCTCGTAATAATTGACAGAATAATAATTATCGTAGCGTCATTTGCAACTTAGGTAAGATCACGTCGCCCAGTGACGTGTAGTTTTAAGTCAACTCTTGCATTATATCGCATCTCTCGACCTACGTCTGTTTTTCTCTGTTAGCTACCGTCTCTCGTGTTAAAGCTACCGTTTACTGCTATTCTACCGATATTTTTGTGAACAACGATTATTTATTTTATTAACTACCGCTGTCGATATCATCTTATTTGCCTGTCTCACTCATGTAACCTTCTCGACAATATATGATCGATTGACCTGTTCATCTTCCCTTTTGCCTGGAGTTTATTCTTTATTTTGTTATTTTCTTTAATTCTGGAATTACTGTTAGCTGCCTTGAATTTCGCCACTCTACCGGGATGTACGCGATCGTACCTGTGCCTAGCCAGCCATACAACGGGTTCTCTATTTATCTCTTTTGTACGGTTTTGTGTTAATTTTATTGATTTAGATTATTGTTTGAAAATCGACGCTAACGCGTCTGGCGCCCAACGTAATTATTTTGTTATAGTTTGATATCGCGGATAAGTAGAGAATCGCGCCAAAGTGTCAACGGTAAGTCCTCATCCGAGGGTAACAGAATTTAGCGTTACAAATTGGCGCCCAACGTGGGGCCCACAAAAGGCCAGCTACAGAAAAATTTCAGTTAATAATTCAATTAAAGAATGATTAATTTTTAGGAATGAAAATATAAAATCAAATAAATAATAATTTAGCTATCTGTACCTTTTCTTTAAATTTCATAATAAGTTCTAATCCATAGTATAAATGTTCCTAATTACAATTCATAAGGTATATTGAATGGCATTTTTCTAATGAATGAAATTATTATTTTAAATAATATATGAGCAGATAACTAAGAAATTTGAAGGATTTTACTAATAATTGTATATAATTTCAAAAAATCAAAATATTGTAAAAAAAATTTTTTTTTCTCCAAATTTCTCTTTTTTCAAAAGTAAATTAAAAATTATAATATACATATATAGATACACACACACATATATATATATATATATATATATATATATATATATATACATATATTTATACATATTTATATTATACATTAATATAATAGAATATGAATGGTGGTAATCAAGTTAAATGATTCAATGGAATAAAAAATGATTTATTCTAATAAATTATTCTTCTGAAATTAAAGAATATTCAATTTTTGAAAGTTAAAAATATGAAATAAAATAGATAATAATCCATCTATCTGTATGTTTTCTCCAAATTTCATGATCAGTTTTCATTCATTGTATGAATGTTCCAAATCAAATTCATAAAATATATAAAATGGCATTTATCCAATGAATAATAGTTTTATTTCAATTAATATGTGAGCAGATAATTCAAAATCTATAGGATTTTTCTAATAATCATATATAATTTTAAAAAATTTGGATGACGTGAGAAAAATTTTTTTTTTTCCAAATTTTCCATTTTTTTCCAAAGTATATGAAAAATTATAGTATATATATACATATATACATATATATATATATATGTATATGTGTAATATCAAATATATATATATATACACACACACATATGTGTATATACATTCATATATATTTATATTATACATTAATATAATAGAATATAAATGGAGGTAATTAGGTTGAATGATTCATTTAAATGAAGAATGATTTATTCAAATGAATTATTTTTCTCAAAGTAAAAAATAATTAATTTTTGAAAATAAGAATATGAAATTAAATAAAAAGTAATTCATCTATCTGTATGTTTTCTCTTAATTTTATAATTAGTTCTAATTGATTGTATGAATGTTACAAATTTTAATTCATAAAGTAAATTAAATGGCATTTTTCTAATGAATAATGTTTTTATTTTAATTAATATGTAAGCAGATGATTAAAAAAATATGTAAGATTTTTCTAATGATTATATATAATTTTAAAAACCTTGAATCATGTAAAAAAATTTTTTTTTCAAAATTTCTCTTTTTCCAAAAGTAGATTAAAAATTATAATATATATATACACACACACATATATACATATATATATATTTATATATATTTATATTATACATCAAAATAGTAGAATATAAATGAAGGTAATCACGTTGAATAATTTATAAAAATGAAAAGGGATTTACATAAATAAATTATTTTTCTTAAGTTGAAGAATATTTGATTTTTTACAATTGAAAATATGAAATAAAATAGATAATAATCCATCCATCCGTATGTTTTTTTTCAAATTTCATAATTAGTTCTCATTCATTGTATAAATGTTCCGAATTACAATTTATAAAATATATTAAATCGCATTTTTCTAATAAATAATATTTTTATTTCAATTAATATGTGAGCAGATAATTCAAAAATATATAAGATTTTTCTAATAATTATGTATAATTTTGAAAAATTCGAATCATGTATATACAACTTTTTTTTTTTGAATTTCTCTTCTTTCGAAAGTAAATTAAAAATTATAATATACATCTATATATACACACACACACATATATATATATATATATTCATACATACTTGTGTCATACATTAATATAACAGAATAAAAATGGAGCTAATTAAGTTAAATAATTTAATAAAATAAAAAATGATTCAATTGAATAAATTATTTTTCTTGAATTGGAGAATAATTAATTTTCAAAAATAAAAACATGAAATTAAATGAATAATAATTTATCCATCTGTACGTTTTCTCTTAATTTCACTAGGGGCTTCGCCCCTGCGCGCTTCGCGCGCCTCGTTGTTCGGCGCTTCGCGCCTCACTATTTCCTTACGCATTGTCTAGTAGACAGGCGAATTCCTTCATGTTGATTTAATGACAGGTCCTGCACTTGCTGTCCACTTCAATTCCTTCTGTGCTTACTTTTCTTTTTTTCATCAATCTAAGCTTCCATTCGTTGGTTGAAAATGGGTGTTCCTTCTCTATTGATATCTGTCTATCTCCTTGACTTGCTGAATTATTTTTGCTACCGCTCTGCCCGTTATTCTACAAAATCACCTTCTTTATATTTTCTTTTCTCTATATTTATGTTGCTGTTCACTCCGTGAAACACCTCTTTTTCTTGTGGTTAACATCTATCATGGTCGTCCTCTTGCCTGGTTATAGGAATATTTGTTTATTATTATTCTCTGGCTTATTTGGTTCTTCGCACTTAAAATTTTATTTTCCTTTTTCCTTTGTGATACTTCAGACCATCCACCATCTTCATCGCCTTGTCTGCTGGTTGAAACTCCTCCTTTCTGTTCGTTGGTTGAAAAGCCAGTATGATATTTTTTGTTCGCTTCCCTATATTTTCGCTGCTGTTCCCGTCGTCTAATTTTTCGCTCTTCTATGTACATCACATTGGTTGGTCGTCCTCTCGATTTATTTTCCGAATCAATCATCGCAATCGATTCTTCTCATTCTTCGAAACCCTTCGTTGAATTATTTTTACTGCCGCTCTGCCGGTTATTCTCCAAAATCACCTTCTTTATATTATTTTTTTCTTTATATTTGCGTTGATGTTCATTCCGCAAAACACCTCTTTCTCTTGTGGTCAACATCGATCCTGGTCGTCCTATTTCCTGGTTAGACGAGTATTTAGTGGATATTATTCTATGGCTTATTTGGTTCTTCGCACTTACAATTTTATTTTCCTCTTTCTTTTGTGATACTTCCGACCATCCACCATCTTCATCGCCTTGTCTGCTGCTTGAAACTCCTCCTTTCTCCATTGTCATCGTAAATCCTATCTGTCCTTTTGACTGTTTGGTGATATATTTGGATTTACTATTATTTGATTTTTACTTTTCATACTTATTACTCACTATCTGAATTTTATTTTGGTTCTGCAAGACATCAAAGTGTCCACTGTCTCCGTCGCCGGTGAAGAGTAGCGAGAATTGTGTTCCATTTTGTGATCCGATCCGGTGTGGATGAATTTGTTCTTCGCGATACACGATTAAACATATCTTAAAAATATCCGCAGCTGCATATATTGCGTTTTTATTCATATGTGATTTGTAATCACCAGGTCACCTAATCACAGCACCGTTTGACTCATTACCTGTAATAAAACCCGCAAATGTTGACCAATTATCCTCTATATTTGAAACGATACTCAGTCTCACCTCTGCGTGTCGATCTTGAGTGCCGTATAGACAATACGCTAACGCGCGAAAAAGACAATTCCTGTCGGGAATCATCGTGATAATTTTCGTTTGCATGTTCATTTTTTGCGCGTCAGAAACAGATACCTATAAAGATATTTGTCAAAGACGGTCATAGACAGCCGATGACAGCTGTCAAAGGGTTTGCTAGATGCTTTTTGTTTTATTTTCGGGATCTCACCCCACCGCCAACTTCATGCGTATACTATTGTTATTATAATCTTTTTTTACAATTGTTATTATGATCTTTTTCTACGTTCATTTGTTTGAAACTTTTTTATTAGATAGAGAGAGAGATAATGAGTTCCAATCCATCGTATAAATGTTCCAAATAACAATTCATTAAGTGAATTAAATGGCATTTTCTAATGAATATTATTATTATTTTAATAAATATGTGAGCAGATAATTTAAAGATATACAGGATTTTTTTTGATATTTGTATGTGATTCGGAAAAATTTAAATAACGTAAAAAAAATTTGTTTTCGTTCAAATTTCTCTTTTTTCATAAGTAAATTACAAATCATAATATACGTATATATATTTACACACACACACACATATATATATATATATATACATATATATATCTGTATATATCTACATCATACATTAATGTAATAGAACATAAATGGAGGTAATCAGGTTAAATAATTTAATAAAGCAAAAAATGATCCATTTAAATGAATGGCATTTTTCTAATGAATGATATTTCTATTCTAATTAATATGTGAGCAGATAATTAAAATATATATATAGGATTTTTCTAATAATTATATATGATTTTAAAAAATTTAAATAATGTGAAAAAAATTATTTGTTCGACAATTTTTTTTTTTTAAAAAGTGAATCGAAAATCATAATATACATATATACACACACACATATATATATACATATATTTATATATATTTATATCATACATCGATATAATAGAATATAAATGGAGGTATTTAGGTTAAATAATTTAATAAAATAAAAAATGATCCATTCAAATTAATTATTTTTCTTAAATTGAAGAATAAATAATTTTCAAAAATTGAAAATTTGAAATTAAATACATAATAATTCATCTATCTGTATGTTTTTCCGAAATTTCATAATAAGTTCTAATCCATTGTATAAATGTTCCAAATTACAATTCATAAAGTAAATTGAATGGAATTTTTCTAATGAATAATATTTACATTCTGATTAATATGTGAGCAGATAATTGAAAAATATATAGGATTTTTCTAATAATTATATATAATTTTAAAAAATTTTTCGTTTAACAATTTTTCTTTTTTTGGAAGTACACTAAAAATTGTCATATACATATATATATATACACACACCCATATATATATATATATATATATTTATATATATTTATATCGTACATTCATATAATAGAATATAAATGGAGGTAATTAAGTTAAACAATTTGATAAAGGAAAAAATGATCCATTCAATGAATGGCATTTCTTTCATGAATACGATTATTATTTTAATTAATATGTGAGCAGATAATCAAAAAATATACAGGATTTTTTCAATAATTATATATAATTTGAAAAAATTTAAATAAAGTGAAAAAAAATTTTATTTTCCCAAAATTCTCTTTCTTCATAAGTAAATTAAAAATTATAATTTACATATGTATATTTATATATATCTATATCATACATTAATATAATGGAACATAAATGGAGCTAATCAAGTTGAATGATTTAATAAAATGAAAAATGATTTAATTGAATAAATTATTTTTTTTGAATTGAAGAATAATTAATTTTTAGGAATAAAAATATAAAATCAAATAAATAATAAAATATCTATCTGTACGTTTTCTTTAAATTTCATAATAAGTTCTAATCCATAGTATGAATGTTCCTAATTACAATTCATAAGGTATATTGAATGGCATTTTTCTAATGAATGAAATTCTTATTTCAAATAATGTGTGAGCAGATAATTGAAAAATTGAAAGGATTTTACTAATCATTGTATATAATTTTAAAAAATCAAAATAATGTAAAAAAATTTTTTTTTTCCAAATTTCTCTTTTTCAAAAGTAAATTAAAAATTATAATATATATATATATATATACACACACATGTATATATATATATATTTATACATATTCGTATTATACATTAATATAAAAGAATATAAATGGTGGTAATCAAGTTAAATGATTTAATAGAATGAAAAATGATTCATTCTAATAAATTATTCTTCTTAAATTAAAGAATTTTTAATTTTTGAGAATTAAAAATATGAAATAAAATGGATAATAATCCATCTATCTGTATGTTTTCTCCATATTTCATGATCAGTTCTCATTCATTGTATGAATGTTCCAAATCAAATTCATAAAATATATGAAATGGCATTTATCCAATGAATAATATTTTTATTTCAATTAATATGTGAGCAGATAATTCAAAATATATAGGATTTTTCTAATAATTATATATAATTTTAAAAAATTTGGATGACGTGAGAAAAATTTTTTTTTTTCCAAATTTTCCTTTTTTTTCCAAAGTATTTGAAAAATTATAATATACATACACATATATACATATAAATATATATATGTATATGTGTAATATCATATATATATATATATACACACACACACACATATGTGTGTATACATTCATATATATTTATATTATACATTAATATAATAGAATATAAATGGAGGTAATTAGGTTGAATGATCTATTAAAATGAAAAATGATTTATTCAAATAAATTATTTTTCTCATTGTAAACATGATTAATTTTTAAAAATTACGAATATGAAATTAAATGAATAGTAATTCATCTATCCTTATGTTTCTCTTAATTCCATAATTAGTTCTAATTCATTGTATAAATGTTCCAAATTTTAATTCATAAAGTAAATTAAACGGCATTTTTCTAATGAATAATATTTTTATTTTAATTAATATGTAAGCAGATGATTAAAAAAATATATGAGATTTTTCTTATGATTATATATAATTTTAAAAACCTTGAATGATGTCAAAAAAATTTTTTGTTCAACAATTTTTCTTTTTTTAAAAGTATATCAAAAATTATCATATACATATATATATACACACACCCATATATATATATATATATATATTTATATATATTTATATCGTACATTAATATAATAGAATATAAATAGAGGTAATTAAGTTAAACAATTTAATAAAGGAAAAAGTGATCCATTCAGTGAATGGCATTTTTTTCATGAATATGATTATTATTTTAATTAATATGTGAGCAGATAATCAAAAAATATACAGGATTTTTTCAATAATTATATATAATTTGAAAAAATTTAAATAAAGTGAGAAAAATTTTTTTTTTCCCAAATTTCTCTTTCTTCATGAGTAGATTGAAAATTATAATTTACACATATATATTTATATATATTTACTAGGCGCTTCGCCCCTGCGCGCTTCGCGCGCCAACCCCAACTCGGCGCTACGCGCCTTGGGCACTCGGCGCTGCGCGCCTCGTTGTTCGGCGCTTCGCGCCTCACTATTTCCTTACGCATTGTCTAGTAGACAGGCGAATTCCTTCATGTTGATTTAATGACAGGTCCTGCACTTGCTGTCCACTTCAATTCCTTCTGTGCTTACTTTTCTTTTTTTCATCAATCTAAGCTTCCATTCGTTGGTTGAAAATTGGTGTTCCTTCTCTATTGATATCTGTCTATCTCCTTGACTTGCTGAATCATTTTTGCTACCGCTCTGCCCGTTATTCTCCAAAATCACCTTCTTTATATTATTTTTTTTTCTATATTTATGTTGCTGTTCACTCCGTAAGACACCTCTTTCTCTTGTGGTCAACATCGATCATGGTCGTCCTCTTGCCTGGTTATAGGAATATTTGTTTATTATTATTCTCTGGCTCATTTGGTTCTTCGCACTTTTAATTTTATTTTCCTTTTTCCTTTGTGATACTTCCGACCATCCACCATCTTCATCGCCTTGTCTGCTGGTTCAAACTCCTCCTTTCTGTTCGTTGGTTGAAAAACCAGTATGATATTTTTTGTTCGCTTCCCTATATTTTCGCTGCTGTTCCCGTCGTCTAATTTTTCGCTCTTCTATGTACATCACATTGGTTGGTCGTCCTCTCGATTTATTGTCCGAATCAATCATTGCAATCGATTCTTCTTATTCTTCGACACCCTTCGTTGAAGCATTTTTACGGCCGCTCTGCCGGTTATTCTCCGAAATCACCTTCTTTATATTATTTTTTTCTCTATATTTGCGTTGATGTTCATTCCGCAAAACACCTCTTTATCTAGTGGTCAACATCGATCCTGGTCGTCCTCTTTCCTGGTTAGACGAATATTTGGTGGATATTATTCTATGGCTTATTTGGTTCTTCGCACTTACAATTTTATTTTCCTCTTTCTTTTGTGATACTTCCGACCATCCACCATCTTCATCGCCTTGTCTGCTGCTTGAAACTCCTCCTTTCTCCATTGTCATCGTAAATCCTAGCTGTCCTTTCGACTGTTTGGTGATATATTTCGATTTACTATTATTTGATTTTTACTTTTCATACTTATTACTCACTATCTGAATTTTATTTTGGTTCTGCAAGACATCAAAGTGTCCACTGTCTCCGTCGCCGGTGAAGAGTAGCGAGAATTGTGTTCCATTTTGTGATCCGATCCGGTGTGGATGAATTTGTTCTTCGCGATACACGATTAAACATATCTTGAAAATATCCGCAGCTGCATATATTGCGTTTTTATTCATATGTGATTTGTAATCACCAGATCACCTAATCACAGCACCGTTTGACTCATTACCTGTAATAAAACCCGCAAATGTTGACCAATTATCCACTATATTTGAAACGAAACTCAGTCTCATCTCTGCGTGTCGATCTTGAGTGCCGTATAGACAATACGCCAACGCGCGAAAAAGACAATCCCTGTCGGGAATCATCGTGATAATTTTCGTTTGCATGTTCATTTTTTGCGCGTCAGAAACAGATACCTATAAAGATATTTGTCAAAGACTGTCATAAACAGCCGATGACAGCTGTCAAAGGGTTTGCTAGATGCTTTTTGTTTTGTTTTCGGGATCTCACCCCACCGCCAACTTCATGCGTATACTATTGTTATTATGATCTTTTTTTACTATTGTTATTATAATCTTTTTCTACGTTCATTTGTTTGAAACTTTTTTATTGGATAGAGAGATAATGAGTTCTAATCCATCGTATAAATGTTCCAAATAACAATTCATGAAGTGAATTGAATGGCATTTTCTAATGAATATACAGGATTTTTTTGATATTCATATATGATTCGAACAAATTTGAATGAAGTAAAAAAAATTTTTCTCGTTCAAATATCTCTTTCTTCATAAGTAAATTACAAATCATAATATACGTATATATATTTACACACACACACATGTATATATATATATATATATTTATATATATCCACATCATACATTAATGTAATAGAACATAAATGAAGGTAATTAAGTTAAATAATTTAATACAGCAAAAAATGATCCATTTAAATGAATGGCATTTTTCTAATGAATGATATTTCTATTCTAATTAATATGTGAGCAGATAATTAAAAAATATATAGGATTTTTCTAATAATTATACATAATTTTAAAAAATTTAAATAAAGTGAAAAAAATTTTTGTTCTACAATTTCTCTTTTTTTAAAGGTAAATTCAAAATTATAATTTACATATATATATATACACACACACATATATATATATATGTATATATATTTATATATATTCATATCATACATTAATATAATAGAATATAAATGGAGCTAATCAAGTTGAATAATTTAATAAAATGAAAAATGATATAATTGAATGAATTGTTTTTCTTGAATTCAACAATAATTAATTTTTAGGAATGAAAATATAAAATCAAATAAATAATAATTCATCTATCTGTACGTTTTCTTTAAATTTCATAATAAGTTCTAATCCATAGTATAAATGTTCCCAATTACAATTCATAAGGTATATTGAATGACATTTTTCTAATGAATGAAATTATTATTTTAAATAATATGTGAGCAGATAATTAAAAAATATAAAGGATTTCACTAATAATTGTATATAATTTCAAAAAATTGAAATAATGTAAAAAATTTTTTTTTTTCAAATTTCTCTTTTTTTGAAAGTAAATTGAGAATTATAATATATGTATATATTTATATATATATATATATATATATATATACACACACACATTTATATATATATATATTTTCATATACTTACATTATACATCAATATATTAGAAAATAAATGGCGGTAACGAAGTTAAATAATTGAATAAAATTAAAAATGATTTATTTGAATAAATTATTTTTCATAAATTGAGGAAAAATTAATTTTCAAAAATCAAAAATTTGGAATTTAATAAATCATAATTTATCTATCTGTATGTTTTCTTGGAATTTCATAATAAGTTCTAATACATTGTATAAATGTTCCAAATTACAATTCATAAAGTAAATCAAATGGCATTTTTCTAATGAATGACATTTTTATTTCAATTATTATGTGAGCGGATGATTAAAAAACATATAGGGTTTCTCTAATAATTATATATGATTCTAAAAAATTTAAATAATGTGAAAAAAATTCTTTGTTCAAAAATTATTTTTTTTTTCCAAAGTATATGAAAAATTATAATATATATACACATATATACATATATATATACATGTATATATGTGTAATATCATATATATATATATATATATACACACACACATATGTGTATATACATTTATATATATTTATATTATACATTAATATAATAGAATATAAATGAAGGTAATTAGGTTGAATGATTTATTAAAATGAAAAATGATTTATTCAAATAAATTATTTTTCTCATAGTAAAAAATAATCAATTTTTAAAAATTACGAATATGAAATTAAATGAATAGTAATTCATCTATCTGTATGTTTTCTCTTAATTCCATCATTAGTTATAATTCATTGTATAAATGTTCCAAATTTCAATTCATAAAGTAAATGAAACGGCATTTTTCTAATGAATAATATTTTTATTTCAATTAATATGTAAGCAGATGATTAAAAAAATATATGAGATTTTTCTTATGATTGTATATAATTTTAAAAACCTTAAATGATGTCAAAAAAATTTTTTGTTCAACAATTTTTCTTTTTTTAAAAGTATATCAAAAATTATAACACATATATACACACACACACACACACACACACACACACACATATATATATATATATATATATATATATATATTAATATATGTTTATATCATACATTAATAAAATAGAATATAAATGGAGGTAATTAGGTTGAATGATTTATTAAAATCAAAAACGATCCATTCAAATTATTTATTTTTCCTAAATTGATGAATGATTAATTTTAAAAAATTAAAAATATGAAATTAAATGAATAATATATTATCTATCTGTACGTTTTCTTCAAATTTCATAATCAGTTCTAATCCATAGTATAAATGGTCCAAATCACAATTTATAAAGGAAATTGAATGGCATTTTTCTGATGAATGATATTATTATTTTGATTGATATGTGAGCAGATAATTAAAAAATGTGAAGGATTTTTCCAATAATTGTATATAATTTTAAAAAATGTAAATAACGTAAAAAAAAATTTTTTTCCAAATTTCTCTTTTTTGAAAGTAAATTAAGAATCATAGAATATATATATTTATATATATATATATAGAAACATATATATGTATGAATATATACACACAGACACATATATATATATATATATACATACATATTTATGTATACTTATATTATACAACAACATAATAGAATATAAATGAAGCCAAATGAGTTGGATCATCAATTGAAATGAAAAATGATTCATTTGAATAAATTATTTTCCTTGGATTAAAAAATAATCAATTTTGAAAAATGAAAACATGAAATTGAATAAATAATAATATATCTATCTGTACGTTTCCTTTAAATTTCATAATAAGTTCTGATCCATTGTATTAACGTTCCGAATGACAATTCATAAAGTGAATCAAATGGCATTTTTCTAACGAATAATATTTTCATTTTGATCAATATGTGAGCAGTTAATTAAAAAATATATATAGGATTTTTCTAATAATTATATATAATTTTAAAAAATTCAAATAATGTATATACAACTTTTTTTTTTTGAATTTCTCTTCTTTCGAAAGTAAATTAAAAATTATAATATACATATATATATACACACACACATATATATATATATATTCATATATACTTGTGTCATACATTAATATAACAGAATAAAAATGGAGCTAATTAAGTTGAATAATTTAATAAAGTAAAAAATGATTTAATTGAATTAATTAGTTTTCTTGAATTGGAGAATAATTAATTTTTGAAAATTAAAACATGAAATTAAATAAATAATAATTTATCTATCTGTACGTTTTCTTTTAATTTCATAATAAGTTCTAATCCATCGCATAAATGTTCCAAATAACAATTCATAAAGTGAATTGAATGGCATTTTCTAATGAATATTATTATTATTTTAATTAATATGTGAGCAGATAATTGAAAAATATACAGGATTTTTTTTGATATTTATATATGATTCGGACAAATTTAAATGAAGTAAAAAAAAATTTTTTTCCTTCAAATTTCTCTTTCTTCATAAGTAAATTACAAATCATGATATACGTACATATATTTACACACACACACACATATATATATATATATATATATATATATATATATATATATATATCTACATCATACATTAATATGATAGAACATAAATGGAGGTAATTAAGTTAAATAATTTGATAAAGCAAAAAATGATCCATTTAAATGAATGGCATTATTCTAATGAATGATATTTCTATTCTAAGTAATATGTGAGCAGATAATTCAAAAATATATAGGATTTTTCTAATGAGTATACATAATTTTAAAAAATTTAAATAAAGTGAAAAAAATTTTTTGTTCTACAATTTCTCTTTTTTTAAAAGTAAATTCAAAATTATAATTTACATATATGTATACACACACACACACACACACATATATGTATATATATATATTTGTATATATTTATATCATACATTAATATAATAGAATATAAATGGAGCTAATCAAGTTGAATAATTTAATAAAATGAAAAATGATTTAATTGAATGAATTTTTTTTCTTGAATTCAACAATAATTAATTTTCAGGAATGAAAACATAAAATCAAATAAATAATAATTCATCTATCTGTACGTTTTCTTTAAATTTCATAATAAGTTCTAATCCATAGTATAAATGTTCCCAATTACAATTCATAAGGTATATTGAATGGCATTCTTCTCATGAATGAAATTATTATTTTAAATAATATGTGAACAGATGATTAAAAAATATAAAGGATTTTACTAATAATTTTAAAAAATTAAATTAATGTGAAAAAAATTTTTTTTTTCAAATTTCTCTTTTTTTGAAAGTTAATTGAGAATTATAATATATGTATATATTTATATATATATAAATATATATATATATATATACACACACACATTTATATATATATATATTTATATATACTTATATTATACATCAATATAATAGAAAATAAATGGCGGTAACGAAGTTGAATAATTTAATAAAATTAATAATGATTTATTTGAATAAATTATATTTCATAAATTGAGGGAAAATTAATTTTCAAAAATCAAAAATTTGGAATTTAATAAATCATAATTTATCTATCTGTATGTTTTCTTGGAATTTCATAATAAGTTCTAATACATTGTATAAATGTTCCAAATTACAATTCATAAAGTAAATCAAATGTCATTTTTCTAATGAATGACATTTTTATTCTAATTATTATGTGAGCAGATGATTAAAAAATATATAGGATTTCTCTAATAATTATATATAATTTTAAAAAATTTAAATAATGTGAAAAAACTTTTTTGTTCAAAAATTTTTTTTTCTTTAAAGTAAATCGAAAATCATAATATACATATATATACACACACACACATATATATATATATATATATTTATATATATTTATTTCATACATCAATATAATAGAATATAAATGGAGGTAATTAGGTTAAATAATTTAATAAAATAAAAAATGATTTATTTAAATTAATTATTTTTATCAAATTGAAGAATAATTAATTTTCAAAAATTGAAAATTTGAAATTAAATAAATAATAATTCATCTATCTGTATGTTTTTCCGAAATTTTATAATAAGTTCTAATCCATTGTATAAATGTTCCAAATTACAATCCATAACGTAAGTTAAATAGCATTTTTCTAATGAATAATATTTTCATTCTGATTAATATGTGAGCAGATAATTGAAGAATATATAGCATTTTTCTAATAATTATATGTAATTTTAAAAAATTTAAATAATGTGAAAAAAATTTTTCGTTCAACAATTCTTCTTTTTTTGGAAGTATATCAAAAATTATCACATACACATATATATATACACACACCCATATATATATATATATATATATATATATATATTTATATATATTTATATCGTACATTAATATAATAGAATATAAATGGAGGTAATTAAGTTAAACAATTTAATAAAGGAAAAAGTAATCCATTCAATGGATGGCGTTTTTTTCATGAATATGATTATTATTTTAATTAATATGTGAGCAGATAATCAAATAATATATAGGATTTTTTCAATAATTATATATAATTTGAAAAAATTTGAATAAAGTGAAAAAAATTTTTTTTTTCCAAATTTCTCTTTCTTCATGAGTAAATTAAAAATTATAATTTACATGTATATATTTATATATATTTACTAGGGGCTTCGCCCCTGCGCGCCTCGCGCGCCTCGTTGTGCGGCGCTTCGCGCCTCTTTATTTCCTTACGCATTGTCTAGTAGACAGGCGAATTCCTTCATGTTGATTTAATGACAGGTCCTGCACTTGCTGTCCACTTCAATTCCTTCTGTGCTTACTTTCCTTTTTTTCATCAATCTAGGCTTCCATTCGTTGATTGAAAATTGGTGTTCCCTCTCTATTGATATCTATCTATCTCCTTGACTTGCTGAATCATTTTTGCTACCGCTCTGCCCGTTATTCTCCAAAATCACCTTCTTTATATTATTTTTTTCTCTATATTTATGTTGCTGTTCACTCCGTAAAACACCTCTTTCTCTTGTGGTCAACATCGATCATGGTCTTCCTCTTGCCTTGTTATAGGAATATTTGTTTATTATTATTCTCTGGCTCATTTGATTCTTCGCACTTTTAATTTTATTTTCCTTTTTCCTTTGTGATACTTCCGACCATCCACCATCTTCATTGCCTTGTCTGCTGGTTCAAACTCCTCCTTTCTGTTCGTTGGTTGAAAAGCCAGTATGATATTTTTTGTTCGCTTCCCTATATTTTCGCTGCTGTTCCCGTCGTCTAATTTTTCGCTCTTCTATGTACATCACATTGGTTGGTCGTCTTCTCGATTTATTTTCCGAATCAATCATTGCAATCGATTCTTCTGATTCTTCGACACCCTTCGTTGAATCATTTTTACTGCCGCTCTGCCGGTTATTTTCCGAAATCACCTTCTTTATATTATTTTTTCTCTATATTTGCGTTGATGTTCATTCCGCAAAACACCTCTTTCTCTAGTGGTCGACATCGATCCTGGTCGTCCTCTTTCCTGGTTATACGAATATTTGATGGATATTATTCTATGGCTTATTTGGTTCTTCGCACTCACAATTTTATTTTCCTCTTTCTTTTGTGATACTTCCGACCATCCACCATCTTCATCGCCTTCTCTGCTGCTTGAAACTCCTCCTTTCTCCATTGTCATCGTAAATCCTGGCTGTCCTTTTGACTGTTTGGTGATATATTTAGATTGACTATTATTTGATTGTTACTTTTCATACTTATTACTGACTATCTGAATTTTATTTTGGTTCTGCAAGACATCAAAGTGTCCACTGTCTCCGTCGCCGGTGAAGAGTAGCGAGAATTGTGTTCCATTTTGTGATCCGATCCAGTGTGGATGAATTTGTTCTTCGCGATACACGATTAAACATATCTTAAAAATATCCGCAGCCGCATATATTGCATTTCTATTCATATGTGATTTGTAATCACCAGGTCACCTAATCACAGCACCGTTTGACTTATTACCCGTAATAGAACCCGCAAATGTAGACCAATCATCCACTATATTTGAAACGATACTCAGTCTCACCTCTGCGTGTCGATCTTGAGTGCCGTATACACAATACGCCAACGCGCGAAAAAGACAATTCCTGTCGGGAATCATCTTGATAATTTTCGTTTGCATGTTCATTTTTTGCGCGTCAGAAACAGATACCTATAAAGATATTTGTCAAAGACTGTCATAAACAGCCGATGACAGCTGTCAAAGGGTTTGCTAGATGCTTCTTGTTTTGTTTCCGGGATCTCACCCCACCGCCAACTTCATGCGTATACTATTGTTATTATAATCTTTTTTTACTGTTGTTATTATAATCTTTTTCTACGTTTATTTGTTTGAAACTTTTTTATTAGATAGAGAGATATCATACATTAATAGAATAGAATATAAATGAAGGTAATTAAGTTAAATAATTCAATAAAATAAACAATGAACCATTTGAATAAATTATTTTTCTTAAATTGAAGGATGATTAATTTTCAAAAAATTTAAAATATGAAATTGAATAAATAACAATTTATCTATCTGTACGTTTTCTTCAAATTTCATAATGAGTTCTAAACCATCGTATAAATGTTCCAAATAACAATTCATAAAGTGAATTTAATGGCATTTTCTCATGAATATTATCATTATTTTCATTAATATGTGAGCAGATAATTGAGAAATATACCGGATTTTTTTAATATTTATACATAATTTGGGAAAATTTGAATAAAGTAAACAAAATTCTTTTCGTTCAAATTTCTCTTTCTTTATAAGTAAATTGAAAATTATAATATACGTGTATATATCTACACACACACACACATATATATATATATATTTATATATATCTATATCATACATTAATGTAATAGAACATAAATGGAGGTAATTAAGTTGAATAATTTAATAAAGGAAAAAATGATCCATTTGAATGAATGGTATTTCTATTCTAATTAATATGAGAGCAGATAATTGAAAAACATGTAGGATATTTCTAATAATTATATATAATTTTAAAAAATTTGAATGACGTGAAAAAAATTATTTTTTTTTCAAATTTCCATTTTTTTTTTAAAGTAAATGAAAAATTGGAACATATACATATATGTACATATATATATATACATATACACACACACATATGTGTATATACATTTATATATATTTATATTATACATTAATATAATAGAATATAAATGGAGGTAATTAGGTTAACTGATTTATTAAAATGAAAAATGATTTATTCAAATAAATTATCTTTCTCATAGTAAAAAATAATTAATTTTTAAAAATTACGAATATGAAATTAAATGAATAGTAATTCATCTATCTGTATTTTTTCTCTTAATTCCATAATTAGTTCTAATTCATTGTATAAATGTTCCAAATTTTAATTCATAAAGTAAATTGAACGGCATTCTTTTAATGAATAATATTTTTATTTTAATTAATATGTAAGCAGATGATTAAAAAAATATAAGAGATTTTTCTTATGATTATATATAATTTTAAAAACCTTAAATGATGTCAAAAAAATTTTTTGTTCAACAATTTTTCTTTTTTCAAAAGTATATCAAATATTATAATACATATATATACACACACACACACGCATATATATATATATATATATATATATATATATATATATATATATATATATATATATATATATATATTCATATATATTTATATCATACATTAATATAATAGAATATAAATGGGGGTGATCAAGTTGAATGATTCAATCAAATCAAAAACGGTCCATTCAAATTAATTATTTTTCCTGAATTGATGAATGATCAATTTTCAAAAATTAAAAATATGAAATTAAATGAATAATATATTATCTATCTGTACGTTTTCTTTAAATTTCATAATGAGTTCTAATCCATCGTATAAATGTTCCAAATAACAATTCATGAAGTGAATTAAATGGCATTTTCTAATGAATATACAGGATTTTTTTGATATTCATATATGATTCGAACAAATTTAAATGAAGTAAAAAAAATTTTTGTTCTACAATTTTTCTTTTTTTAAAAGTAAATTCAAAATTATAATTTACATATATATATACACACACACACACCCATATATATATACATATATATCTATATATATTCATATCATACATTAATATAATAGAATATAAATGGAGCTAATCAAGTTGAATAATTTAATAAAATGAAAAATGATTTAATTGAATGAATTGTTTTTCTTGAATTCAACAATAATTAATTTTTAGGAATGACAATATAAAATCAAATAAGAAATAATTCATCTATCTGTACGTTTTCCTTAAATTTCATAATTAGTTCTAATCCATAGTATAAATGTTCCCAATTACAATTCATGAGGTATATTGAATGGCATTTTTCTAATGAAAGAAATTATTATTTTAAATAATATGTGAGCAGATAATTAAAAAATATAAAGGATTTTACTAATAATTGTATATAATTTTAAAAAATTAAAATAATGTACAAAAATTTTTTTTTTTCAAATTTCCCTTTTTTTGAAAGTAAATTGAGAATTATAATATATGTTGTGACGTGGTATTTCGTACCCCGTCACTTTGTTTAATTATCGCATTCCCCTAGGTGCAGATATCGCTAAAAATAACGAAAGCACGTCTGAGGCCAATACTCCAAAAATGAACGACTAATTATCTTTAAGTTGAATTCTCTTTACTAAGCTAATTGTATGCTATTTTCTAATTCTGTAATGCTCTTCGAGAACCATCCGCGAGACCTTCACGTCAAGATACCAGGACACTGCCTGACAGGGGTCACGTACCAGCTCAACATCGACCACCACCGACTACAGACGAACGAATACCGCTGAAACCACTCCCGATGGATGCCTATCTAGTTGTCGAACAGGGTCGTGCGTGATGCACAAACAGCACCTCCAACTATTTGAGACTTATCGGCCAGGAGCCGAACCACAAACGAATGCTTCTACCGCTCGGATGCATCGTCAGGCGGCGTACAGGGCTGTGCGTCAAAAACACAACAAAGCCTCCCGTCGACGATACTTATCAGCCTGGAGCTGAACCGACCCTAACATCTACTAAGTCGTTGACTATCCAATGGAAGACGGTTTTCTCTTCACGAACCGTCTTATCGAAGGACTGCGGCGTGGAATAGGCTAATGATATGCTGACCACGTGGATCTGGTGGATCTAGTGTCGGGATCCGGGTTGAGGGCCATCACCACCAGATCGTTCCGGCATGAGGGCTTCGATGAGCGAGGGCCGGGATGCAGCGCCGACGAAATAGCTACAACGGGGAGTACCAGTAAAGCAAGGAGTGAGTTACAGTCGATCGCAAGTCCAAAGGACCGGTGACGTAATATTGCCGCACACCTCAATATCGCAACACATGAGCAGTACGACCCCCCCTCTCACCAACGATACCGCATAGCTGCAGGAAAACATCTCTAACCACCTTCCGACGTCCCGATACCTCGATACCTGTCGTCGAGGGAAAAGAACATCAAGCGGCGAGGGATTATCGCCGCCTATCCGTGGACCAGGCCACGCGACCAGCTGGTCCAATTAAGATACCGCAAATTTTGGGAAGAATCACGTGACAGCAGTTCGATGAAAATCAGGATCATCGCTCATCTCGTCACTCTACGTTCAGTTACTGACACTAACAGTCGTGCTATCGTAATCTTCTGTGTCTTATCGCTATTGTACCTTATCGCATTCTCTCGCACCTGTTATATCTTCTTTTACGTAAGTGAGGCTCCTTTTCTATTTTGTGAAGCCACGAGATTACTTGCAATATATCGTACCTTTACCTTTACCTCTTTCTCTCTTTACCTTGCAGTTGGTCTGCTTGAGCCAATTGGGCTCGTATCTTTTCTCTTTATCTCGCAGTTGGTCTGCTTGAGCCACCTGGGCTCGTACCTTATTCTCTCTTATCTCTTATCTTGTCCCTTTTCCTGCCTTATTGCAAGTAACTTCGCGACTGGTTGATTATTACTTACGCATTGTAGTGACTATTGTTTATTTTATTATCTTTCTCTTCTGGAATATTTGAATGTCTAATATCGCTGTCTAGCAGCGCGTTCCGTTGAAGGATCAATTTTTATCTTAGCTACTGAGCATTGCTATTTTGTTATATTTTCTCTGATTAGTTTCTATCTGAGTAGTGTATATATGCCGGTTCTAACTCAAAGATGGCGGCGCTCCCCCCTAGTTCCCCCCTAGCTCCCCCCTAGCCCCCCCCCCCGACTCACGGCGTACCCGCTCTCACCCCCCCCCCCCCGACTCGCGGCGGGCCCCCCCGGTCATTTTCGGTGGCTATTTCTATAGGATTTGACACACACACACACACACACACACACACACACACACACACACACACACACGCACGCACGCACACACACACATACAAAATAATTCCTGTCGAGACTTGTTTGGCGCCGGAAAGCCGCACATAAATCAGATAAGGTAAGAACCCGCTAGATCTATTGAAAAAATTCCAGGAAATTGCTCTTTGAGATAGTGCCGACAATGCACTTAAACCAATCTGGGATAGTGGGAGAGTGGTTCACATAAAAATTCCTCGCACAATATGCGTGTCGAGACTTGTCCAATGGAAAAATTGTAGTGGGGGTGGGTGGTATATAAAGCGTACATCTATCGTGATCGTCACTCTGTTCTCATTGTATTCTCATTGTGAACTGTTCTCGCTCGTGAAATAACCTCGAAACGCGATGGATCTAGCAAAAGTTAACCACGTCAGCCGCCTGGAGAATCTGCCAACCAAGAAGATGTCGGAACTCGAAATTGGGGGAGTGTATGACATCATCGGGTTACGACTGGTCAAAACAAAATTCGGGGTACGTGTTCTGGCGACAATCGATGGAGAATACAACGTCTTCTCACCGCCGAGAATCGCAAGAGTTCTACAAGAAGATTCCAGTCAGCTGACTGAAATGTGTAGCATGGCCGGAGAAAATCATCTGCAAATGAAATACCTTGGTGGAGAATTCAACAAGTTCGAATTTTCATGCAGTTATGCGCCTTAAATGAACTATGCGATCCCCCTCTACTTCCACAAAATTCATCCATGAGGGGGTAAAAGCGGGTGTGCTGGAGATGGAATAGTCAGTCTTCCAGATACAATCCGTCAGTATATAATCGAGCGCAACATTCCCACTCCTCAACATGGCGATGATCCTAGACGTGCAATGTTTTATCGGTCATAACATGAAGTTTGTACCCAAGGAAGTCGCAGTCGTGAATGTAAACGGGTCGGGTCTGGATTACATCATTTTCAAGCCACCCTATGATTTGGCAAGCCTGCCACTTGAATGTAGAGCTACCAATGTATGGTTGACGCACAATCACCACGGAATATCATGGAATGCGGGCAACAAATCTCACGAGGATGTGACGAAGATTGTGAGAAAAATGGTCGAAAATGCGTGTTACGTATACGTCAAAGGGGCGGAGAAGAAAGCATGGCTGACGGAGATCGTCGATGGTACAACGAGGGTTATTAATATGGAAGATTTGCATATCATACCCCCTGCACTAGAAAAATTGAGGTATATGGAAGCGGCATCGTGGCACGACGCGAACCATGGATACTCTCCAGCGAATAACCTCCAGCAAGCAGCAGCACCAGGCTCAATTTGGTATGATGACAACTCTGAATACATCCCGGCATACAACTGCGCCTTTGAAAATGTGCAGTGACTAAGGAGTTGGTATTCGAAGGAGTGTACCAGCTCCCTCGAGAAATCCTTCCGTCTGTACAAAGAATTGGACGGTTTAAGGGGAATGATGTCCGAGGATATAGCTTTTTTACCAAAAGAATTTATCTGCACGTTCGCATCAAACTCTATCAATGATGCGTGGGATAAACTACCGGAGAATATGAAAATGGACCACGCCGTCGCAAGGTTCCGCAGATGTAGCATACATTACACACCAGGACCCGATGGCGATATCGTGGATGGACCGAATCCTCTAATTAAAGACTGTTTAGCTTGCAATCGCGTGTATAGATAATATGGACAATATTTACCAAAATAACAATAGAATTTATTACGATATATACAATTATACTCGCGTTTATATGTAGAATATTCGATAGAATTAATCTCAATTATATCATAGCTCATACATGGAATTAAAAAAATTTACTATTCGATAAAATTATAATCTAGAAATAGGATACATTACAAATATATATCTTTATAACTTTTACCCATTCTCCTCATACAAAATGTAAATGTTATGAATTTTTACTTGTGAAAAATATATAATCAATAATTATGAATTTAGCGTGGTTTATTCCTCAAAATCATCCATAAAATCATTATCGCTATCCTGTTCGTTAACATTATCATCATCATCGCTATTTTCGACATCTTTAATTATTACGACAGTTTCATTCGCCCATTTTTCTACAATTATTTGCATACATATATCACCGTAATTTATATAATATTGGCTGTTTGGTCTCACTCGAGCAGCTTGCGCATCCTCAACGAGATCCCGAAGCTCCTCCAACGAGAACTCGCGTGTTGCTTCGGAAAAGCCTATAATTATCTCTTCCTCTGCCTCCTCATCCTCGCCCCAATCAATGCTCGACCACTCGTCGTTATCATCACTCGAATGAGATGACATTTTTTTTCTCTCCAAAATTGATTCGCGATGAAAAATCTGTAAAAAGAGCAAGCCGAAATAGAAAAGTTGATGCTGCCGCGCTCATCATTTATATGCATGATAAATCTCCAATTCAAAAAAGTTTAAAGTACTCACAAAAAATATAAACTCGTTGAAGTCTTGAGATTTTTCCAATGAACACCGATTTTTTTTTTCTTTCTCACAGCTCACTTTATCAAAAACGTCTGTTTCGACACGAAGGATTTTTCAAAATTACCAGAGAAGTTTTCAAACCACTGTTCGAATAAATACTAAAGGACTCGCACCCGCCCTCCACCGAGCAAAACCCAGCCGGCCAATCATTCGTAGAGCACGCATCACGTGACATAGAGACGAAAGAGTGATACGGGGGAGGCGGTATAAGCTAGGAGAAAATTTTCTCAAGAGCTCGCCAGCTTTCCGTTGCATACCCCGCGCTAATATGGTTGGGGATGTGCAGGCTCGGACTTGCTCGCTATCAAGAGTCGTAAAACCCCAAAACTGCATGTGCACATACCATCCGGTGAAGAGCGGGCAAGATAAGATTTTTCTGACACCAAACACTGTTCGCCACTCGCTTTTCGTTGACCGATTTTTCCCACCACATCGCCAGCTTTCCGTTGCATACCCCACGCTAATACGGTTGGGGATGTGCAGGCTCGGACTTGCTCGCTATCAAGAGTCGTAAAACCCCAAAACTGCATGTGCACATACCATCCGGTGAAGAGCGGGTAAGATAAGATTTTTCTGACACCAAACACTGTTCGCCACTCGCTTTTCGTTGACCGATTTTTCCCACCACATGGCTCACGCTGCTTAACGACTCATAAAACCCAAAAATTTAGGGATGGTGGGAGGGGGACTGCGGACCCCGTCGCCTCTGACGTCATTTTTCCCTCCGAGATGCGCAGAACGCAGTGCGCACCGCATCTCTGACGTCATTTTACCCTCCGATATGCGCAGAACGCAGTGCGCATCGTTCCCAAATTCTTGCGATCTATCGGCCTATATACATATAAGCTCAACGCATCCGATGCAGACTCGTCAGTCTTACACGATACGTGCAAGTCAAAATAGTTATACAAAGTTCAGCTTATATCAACGTCAAAGTCATGGCAGTCGAAGCGTATATGGGACTTGCGGAGCAGATGGAGAGGACGTACAATTTGCTGAGAGAGCAACCACCCGGAGAAGAGAATGACGCCGTCATCAATCATTGGGCTGATATCGGAATTGCGAATATCCAAGTTCTGCGCGATATTTCCATGCAACGAGGAACAACCGTTGGTGCGAAAATACGGATCCAACATACGATCACACTCCTGCAATCTTGGGTGACGAAGATCAAGCAGTTGCAGCAGCGCACAGTGGTGACGGGTGGAAATATCGGTACTCCTGCGGGTGTACAATGGGACGACGTGGATAGCGCTTTTGCCAGCCGAATCAGAACGGGGGTTGTCACAAATCTCCGTCATAAAAATTTGGACGCCTTTCTGGACGATGTGCAGCGCGTCGTCACCGAGAAGTTGGAGCTGATACTGCGCGAGGAGGGAAATGTGAAGGTTAACCTCATATTATCGTGCAAATTTGAAAATGCCAAGCACGAAGAGATCTCCACCGAAGTTAAGAGTTTCAACACCTCCAACGTGGCGATTCTCCTCCCATCAAGCGATATAAATGGTCGGTTTATACGTGCACGGGGTGATCTGCAGTCAAAGGTGGAAGATTTCGAGCAACGCGATTCCGGCTGGAGTATGATTGAGATCCTTAACATCGCGGTAAATATCAATCGCTATCAGCCTCTCGCCGCCGGGGCTTCAACATTCGTCGAGCTGCCCCAAGACATTCAACGGAAGAAGGCTGTGGTGAACGTGAGGAACGAGGACGAAAGATGCCTTCTCTGGTCCGTCATAGCAGCCCTCCACCCGGTCAAGATCAACGCCGATAGGACTAGCCGTTATCATCGATATATTTCCCGAGTTGGACTGTACAGGTATCAAATTCCCTGCTACTCTACATGATGTGAAAAAGCTTGAGAGATTGAATAATTTGCGCATCAATGTATATGGAATAGAATCTCAAACTTTTTCGCATCATGTAAAATCAAATAAAAGCGTCATCGTGCCAATTTATTTGAGTAAAAATTTGCATAGCGTAAACATTGACACGATCAATCTTCTAATGGTTGAGAGTAATCCGGAAGACGATATGACTGGTGAGTTTGCACCGAGATTCCACTTTGCTTGGATTAAAGATCTTTCCCGATTGGTGAGCAAACAATTGTCCGTTCATGAACACAAAATGTTTTTATGTGACAATTGTTTGTGCCACTTTAGCGTGAAACATGCCTACGACAATCATCGACAAGATTGTATTATGCTAAATAAAGTACGCATGGAGTTTCCCAAGTGTAAAGATTTAGTATTTTCCAATTTTCAAAACAAAGGCACCGTTCCATTTGTCGTATACGCCGATCTCGAATGTATATTAATCCCTGAACCTGTGGATGAATTTGAAACTCGTAAGACTTGCGAAATTCAAAAGCATATCCCGCACAGTGTAGCGTACTATGTACATTGCGCGTACGATGAGACTTTATCAGAGTTTCACGGTAAACGCGGTGTCGATTGCATAGATTGGTTTATGAAACAGCTTAAAGATTTATCAATTCAAGTAGAGTCACGCATCAAAAACATAATTCCGATGGAGTCTCTTACCCAAGTGCAACGCGATCATCACATGCGCGCAAAGAATTGTTATATTTGTGAAAAACCGTTTACCCCTGAGGAGAAAAAGTGTTACGATCACTGTCACTTCACGGGTAAATATCGTGGTCCTGCTCATAATCGGTGTAATTTGAATTTCAGAGAGTCGCACACAATTCCAATAGTTTTCCACAATTTGTCCGGTTACGATTCTCATTTTTTAATAAAATCTCTCGCGTCAACTTTTCCCGGTAAAATTACACTGCTACCCATAAATAAGGAAAAATATATATCCTTCACGAAACGCGTCGATGGAACAATGATGCACTTGAGATTCATCGATTCGTTTCGATTTATGGCTAGCAGTATCGATAAACTTTCCAAATATTTGACCGATACCGATAAACGCATAACACGTAAATTTTATAATAACCCGACTCAGTTCAGTTTGATGACCCGCAAAGGCGTTTTTCCCTATGAATACGTCGATTGTTGGGGGAAACTCGATGAACCGCGGTTACCTGCAAAGAAGCATTTCTACTCGCACCTCTGCGATGCAAATATTTCAGACACCGATTACGAGCACGCGAAAACTGTTTGGAGGGAATTCCATTTAGAGTCATTGGGAGGCTATTCAGATTTATATTTAAAGACCGATGTTCTTTTGCTTGCCGATATTTTCGAAAATTTCCGCGCCAGCTGCTTCAAAACATACAATTTAGATCCGTTGCACTACTACACTGCACCGGGGCTTGCTTTTGACGCGATGCTCAAGCATACTAATATAAATTTGCAACTTCTAGACAACCCTGAAATGGTGTTATTTATTGAAAGAGCCATTCGAGGCGGCGTAGCGCAATGTTCTCATCGACACGCTCGGGCCAATAATAGATTCATGGGAACAGATTTTGATCCAAACAAAGCGGAATCGTATCTCATGTATTTTGACGTGAATAACCTGTACGGTGCAGCTATGAGCGTGCATTTACCAATCGGTTCGTTCGAGTGGGAATATCAGCACATCGATATAACGAACCATCCGGACGATTCGCCGATCGGTTACTTTCTGGAGGTAGATTTGGACTACCCTGTAGAACTCCACGAGGATCACAAAGACCTACCTCTTTGTCCCGAACATTTTACTCCTCCAGGTAGTAAAAATGCCAAACTCGCGACTACCCTTCACCCCAAAACAAAGTATATATTGGACTATAGAAATTTGAAGCAGTGTTTGAGTTTAGGATTGAAATTAACGAAAGTGCATAGAATTTTGAAGTTTGCGCAATCTCCATGGCTCGAGCCTTACATCACGCTCAATACAGACATGCGTAAGCAATCTAGGAATGAATTTGAGAAAAACTTTTACAAACTCATGAATAACGCTGTGTTCGGCAAGACTATGGAGAATGTGCGAAATCATAAAGATGTTAAATTGGTTACAAAATGGGAGGGAAAAGGTGGTGCGAGAACGCTTATTGCCCGAGCAAACTTTCACAGCTGCACCGTATTTGACACTGATATGGTTATCATTGAAATGAATCGTGTCAAAGTTCACTTCACCAAACCTATTTACGTCGGCGCATCAATTCTAGATCTGTCAAAAATCTTTCTCAACGATTTCCACTATAATTATATTAAAACCAACTCTTCGAATAAACAGGCTAAATTGATGTATACCGACACAGACAGCCTTATTTATCAATTCAATGTGCCTAATATCTACAATATCATCAAACGTGATGTAGATACAATGTTTGACACCTCTGACTATCCGCCCGACAATGTGTATGGTATTCCCCTTAAAAACAAAAAACAACTAGGGTTAATGAAGGATGAAAATAATGGTAAAATTATGACAGAGTTTGTGGGACTGCGAGCAAAGCTGTACACATTTACTACGATGGGTGAGGATGGGAAAAAATATGACAGTGGCGTAAAAGTGAGTAAGCGTGCCAAGGGTGTAAGAAATTCATCGATAAATAGCATCACGTTTGATGATTATAAGCGCTGTCTGACGGCTTACCGAGAGTTGATTCTTCCACAGTGTTTAATACGCAGCAAAAAACACGAAGTAAGCACGATCGTACAAAAAAAATTGGCTCTGAGTTGGCAGGATGACAAGCGGCAATTGATACCTGGACAGACCGACACCGTACCTTGGGGGTTTGTCCCAGCCCCCCAATAGCTATAGGATAAACTGTAGACATAGAATTGATGTAAATATTTGATGTTTGACGCCTCGAACGATCCACCATCGGGCGGAAACGTTTCATGATCAATACGATATTTAATAGATTTGAAGTTTCAAAATGCGAATTCATATACTCAACAATTGTTTATTTATTTATTATTAACATATCAAGCAATTATTCATATTTATTCGTTTACCACGAGAAAAGTTTTCAGAAAATGAAAAAAAATTTTCAGGAAACGAAAAAAACTTTTCAGAAAATGAAAAAAACTTTTCAGAAAACGAAAAAAAGTTTTCAGAAAATGAAAAAAAGTTTTCAGAAAACTTTTTTCCCATTTGATTAACACGTAAAAAAAGTTTTCAGAAAATTAAAAAAAGTTTTCAGAAAATGAAAAAAAGTTTTCAGAAAACGAAAAAAAGTTTTCAGAAAATGAAAAAAAGTTTTCCAAAAAATAAAATGTGTAATAATCGTATGGCAAAATTGCATATTATCATTATTATTATTATTATTATTATTATTATTATTTTCATAGTACAGAGTATGGCACATGTGCGCACAAAGGAGATAAAATGTGGAAATATTTGTATATTCAAAATCTTTTATTGTAATTCGGAAAATACATACAAATTATGTTACATGTCTGTTTTATTTATCCAACTATTGTGCGAACTATCAAAACCCAACCACTTCACATAGAACAGATTCCCCCGCTTGCGTAATACTTTCTCCACAAGGTAGCCGTCGGGATATTTCACTTTGGCGAGCTCTTCCTCGTAGAAGCCCCCCTCGATGGGATGATCTTGATAATCGGTAAGTTTGTAGGTGGGTGGATTGGTATTTTTCACCTCACTCACGGTGAATATTTCAGTCGTCCAATTGGGTGTATAGCCTTTTTCAAATACATTCTTGTACTTGCTGATTCGAACTCGATCGCCTACACTGAATTTCCGCGCTCGATCGCTTCGTTTGATTTGCCGAGGCTTGTACACGCTACAATACAGCTGTTTTTCATTCTCCGTGCTAACATCCACCGGTTTCATCCGAATCGTGCGATGTTTGGTGTTGTTGTAGGACTTCATTAAATCATCCAAAATATTAATCCACTCGTACGATCCTTGGAGAGTAAACCGCTTCCACATTTTATTCTTCAATGTTCGATTGAAACGTTCGCATATCGACGCCTTTAAGTTGCTAAATGTCGAATACATGTTGATATTGTGATGCTTCACGAGGGCTCTGAATTCGATGTTGTAAAATTCTTTGCCTCGATCAACGTGCAGATGTGTAGGTATACGACTCTGGATCAGTACAGATTTCATGGCGGCGGCAACATCTTTCCCACTCTTGGACTTTATCGGCACCGCCCACGCGTACTTGGAAAATATATCGATGATTGTTAGTAGGTATTTGTATCCCTTGTTGCACGAGCTGTATGCAGTCATATCGACGAGATCAGCTTGCCAGGTCTCATCCAGTCCGCGTACATCTACGAATCGGCGCGGATAGTTGCGTCGAGCCTGTCTGTGAAGTTCGGTAGCTATTGCAGTCTTCATTGTTCCCAACTCTTCACCTATCAATTTTTCGAATTGCTGTCCAACTACTCTGGTTCCTCAATCAATACTAATTCCCTGCTGGTCTGTCCCAACGTTGGTGTTGCCTGCTCCCCAATATGTTTGATGCGATTCAACGTATTTTCAATGATTTTGTTATTTATGCGTAGCTGTTTCAACTCCTCGTTGTGATTATGCGCGAAACTCTCAAAATTTGATTGAAAAGTATCCACAATATCCACAGCCATAGACTGTAAAGCGGTATTGAGAACTTTTAAGGAAACGGCGTCGGTGGAGTGCTGCGGATCAGCTATGTTACACAATCGTTTACCGTCCAAATCATACTGATTGTCGCTGGTGATTTTGAATCCAACACCCGGAGGCCCTCGAATAAATTTTTTACCCCCACCACGCTCCGAGTGTCGCCCGAATATGTCTATGCTCATCACTGGACGGTCACTGAACAAATGATGATTTTATGTTTACACGCCGCTAATAAACGATTCCAGCCTCACGCAACTCCTCAATAATGGAGACTATTTCGTTGGAATGGCTGGTATTGCCTGCAGCCTGTGACGCCATAAGCAGCCGGAGACGATCTACAATTTCATTTGGATCATCCCAGTAGACGTAATCGACATCTTGCTCCTCCTCTTGCGCAATCTTATAGTCGGGTAAGCCTTTACCTGATTTTTTCGGCGAGCCAACGTGTTGTGCAATGAAATTTCTATACTTTGCACTTTTTAAATCATCTCGAAGGGTTCCATCGGCTTGGTAACGTTTTCGATGCGCATTTGTCGTCGTTACAATTTTTATATAATTATTCTTGTCCGCGTCATTTACAACCGATGCATCGGGTGATTTTTTAAACAGTAATTCGAGTAATCCAGGTGTTCTCTCATAACTTTTATTCCCCACATTGACCAGATTATCAGTGAAATTGATCGGTGTATCGCCAATCATCATACCGCTTGTCAACTTTCGAACGCCGTATGTAGTATCCAAATCCCTCTTTTTACTTGAGCTGAACATTTTCAAATATTGTGCTGTGGAATCCGTTGTTTTCTTCACAGGTGTACTTGTAGTAGAAATTTCGCCAAACTTCAGTGTTTTATCATTTGCATCCATGAAATTCCCCAGATCCATATCCTCATCCCCCTCATCATCATCATCATCATCCCCGGCACTCTCGTCATCTTTTTCCTCTTCTTTTTTCATTGTCACATCCGGTAGTTCCGTTTTAATTTCACGTTTAATATGCTGCTGCTGCAGCTTTGAAGTATCCACCAATTTTTGCAGCGGTGTTACTAAAGGCTTGAATACCTCTCCCATAACCTGTTCGGTCGTGTCCTTGTCCAACTTGAGCATCTTATGCTTCAGCCGTATGACATCGGATGCTTTTGATATTTCACTCAATGTATCGCTATGCTTACGAATCTTGGCACTCTCCATGTTGCAGGCTCGATTGTTGCAACGAAACTGTGCAAGTTTATGTTAGTTTATGCTTATAAAGCAGTCAAACCCCTTCCTATATCGCCCCCCATTGATTTCGCTATTCTTGTCAATTACGGTAAAACTGTAATTGTCATCATTCCAGCATGCCGAGCACAAGTCTTTAAATTGCTGATACGTCATGTCCGTGTTCACATGATCGTTGTAGATATGTTTCAGATTCATATCATCCTGCCGAAATAGCACCAATAAGTTTGCATTGTCACGCACTAGGTGTTTTGGAATGCGCGCGTACGTTTGACTTAGATAAAAGCTATCGATATCGCAATGCCTGCCCATGCTGAAGTATGCTCTGATATTATCCTGCTTTTCACAAGCCACATCGTCGAAAATCATAACAGAGTTGGGGCGAGCATCTTCCGGTTTTACAACTTCATCGTTCTCATGAAACGGGAAATAACCCACTCCCTGCACAGGTTCTAGTAACTTTTGCAAAAATTGATACTTTGGTTGGATGAGAGATTTCGAATAGACGTAGACATTTTCGAATCGCAATCCATTGCCGTGGGTGATGAGTGCGAGAAGAGCGTTAGTTTTACCGCAATTGGATGGCCCGCAAAAAATTGCTCTCACGGTATTTGGCAGCAATTTTCCATGTCGTTTTTCTATCTTCCTCTTACCACGTCGAACCATTTCATCGAAATTTGCGATAGGTAGTTTATCGGGCTGATCTTGAAATCTCATGATGCTTCGTTAGCATGACAACGAAAACTGAGATGACGGTATATAAATTCCGCCTTTTATAGAAGTCACGTTAGTTGTTGCCTGACTATGAGGATGTGCACACGGAAAAAACGCGGTGGTGGTTTGTTAAATAAAATCATCAATCATCTCCCAGTTGAATTGCATGTGCCAGGGTATCAGTACTGCGGACCTGGAACGAAATTGGCCAAGAGGTTGGCTCGTGGAGATTTGGGGATCAATCCGCTGGATGCCGCGTGTAAAGACCACGACATTGCATACGCAAAGAATCGCGATACCGCAGCGAGAAATCTTGCCGACAAAGCGCTCGCTGAGAAGGCGTGGAATCGCGTCTTGGCCAAGGACGCTAGTGTGAGTGAAAAGGCGGTAGCTTGGGGAGTCACCAACACCATGAAAGCTAAATCTAAACTCGGAATGGGCTTAGCTGCAAAGCAGCCGAAACTTGGAGTGGCTGCGAAGAAGAAATCTGGAACTGACGGGAAGAGTAAACAGCGGAAGAGAACTGTGAATCTTAAATCCATCATCACGGCAGCAAAGGTCGCCATGCGACCGGGTTATAAAGCCGTCGAGTCGGCGTTGGCGGGTGCTCGTGCGGCCGCGCGTGGGACTGGGAAGAATATTCGTATGCCTCGCGTTATACCTGTGCCTGATAAAATTGGCGGCATCCTACCGTTTCTCATTCCAATTCTAGCCGGTCTAAGCGCTACTGGGGCTCTTGCGGGTGGTGCTGCGGGTATAGCTAAGGCTGTCAACGAAGCTAGTGTCAACAAACATCAGTTGAAAGAGGCCAAACGGCACAATGCAACCATGGAGGCGATTGCTTTGGGTAAGGGATTATACCTGCGACCCTACCGCAGCGGAATGGGCCTGTACTTACGTCCGGCAAAAAACTAGTAAAGCTGCCACACCGAGCTCTCACCAACATTGATTTACGCAACTATGCTAAAAATATGAAAATTTCGCATTTTCGAGGTGTTTTCATGCGGAATGATCTACCGAAATCAGGACCAAAAATGCGAGAATCCGCAATTATTAATCTTGACGATAAAAACGGTCCAGGGATGCATTGGGTTGCGTACAAGAAAAATGGTGACCATGTTGTGTATTTCGATAGTTTCGGTGATTTGAAACCGCCTAAGGACTTGATGAGGTATCTCGGTGTTGGCAGCGTTGAATACAATCATAAAAGGTATCAAGAATATGATACTGTGATTTGCGGCCACTTGTGTCTCAAATTTCTCAGCGAACAACTATAAAAAGATAGGTGTTACATGAGCAAGCATTAGTCATGCCGGAATCGTTGACGTTAACACTGTCAGGCACATCCTCCGTGCTGGAGGCTCAATATTTCCCCCCAATCGAGTTATCACCAGAGAAGAACTATGTTCTCGGACTCGTCGAGTTCCTGACATTCAATTCAATACCCAATATTCATGAGAGGTGTAATAAATTTTACCTGAAACGAGCGGACAACAGCAGAGAGAGCATCGTGATACCCACGGGATGCTATGAAATTGAGGATATTGAAAATTTTCTACATAAGGAGCTACCCTCCGACATCACCCTCAGTCTGACAGCTAACAACAACGAGCTGAACAGTGAAGTCACATGCAATCATGTGGTAGACTTTAAGCCCAAAGATTCGATCGGCCGATTATTGGGATTTAAGGCGGTTGAGCTATCACGAAACGTTACTCATAAATCTGAATTACCCGTAGCCATACTGAAGGTTAATACTTTACGCGTTGAGTGTAACATAACCACAGGGGCGTATATAAACGGGCGTCGAGCTCACACGATTCACGAATTTTTCCCAACCGTTCCATCCGGATATAAGATTGTCGAAGTGCCTACCAACGTCATTTACCTGCCAATCGCCGTACAGTCGATACATCATTTACAGCTGAGAATAGTCGATCAAGACGACGAGCTGATTAATTTTCGCGGCGAAACGATTACTGTACGTTTACACGTGAAATCACTCAAATAATGGGAATCGTGTTTGAGACGAGAAAGTTGGGCAAAAGTTATAAAACTCAAACGTCATGGCCAAAAATCGTCAGTCGCCCGACACCTCTGACAACGTTTACACCGCCTACGAGACTGACACCTCTGAACGTTCGGTTTCTCCAGAGCCTAGGTCTTCGATTACGTGGAAATTTTGGAAAATAAAAATTCGTGTTCGCTGCATCCTGTGCGTGTTACCATGGAAGAAATAATAAGAATACAGAAACCTGTGGTATTCGATGAATCGATCGCGCACTCTGAGATTCATGGTCATCAACCGTTTGCATCATCCACCTTCCAGAACAACGATGAAATCCATATTGTTGTTCAACATCAAGACTTGTGTCTACTGCCCAGTAAAAGCTCTCTACACATTCACGGAAAAATCACAAAGGATGATGGTGTGGCTGCGGTGACGGTTACGAAATTGATCAATATGGCCGTTTGTCATTTGTTTGAGGAAATTCGCTACGAGTTGAACGGTGTAGAGATTGATCGGAATAAAAATGTCGGCATCACCAGCACCATGAAGGGTTACGTATCCTTGACTCCAGGCCAGCAATATAGTCTGGAGAATACCGGGTGGTTGAGTGGGGATAAGGAACTAACCGATGCCGCTGGAAATTTCGATGTTGTCTTGCCGTTAAATTATGTGCTAGGCTTCGCCGAAGATTATCGTCGAGTCATCGTCAACGCTAAACACGAGTTAATTCTCACACGTTCCAACACTGATTTGAATGCCGTGATTCAGAGCTCGGCGACGGAAAACTTTAAAATCACCCTGAATAAAATCGAGTGGTTGTTACCCTACATCAAACTGGCTGATAAACCGAAAATCCAGCTACTCAACTACATCGCCAAGGATCCGGCCATATCCATGAGTTTTCGTTCTTGGGAAACGTACGTGTATCCGATGCTCCCATCAACAACGCGGCATATATGGTCAGTCAAGACATCGACGCAGCTTGAGAAGCCGAGATATGTCGTTCTAGGATTTCAAACTGCAAGGAGAAACGAGCCGCTGAAAAATGCTGGCGTATTTGATCATTGTCGGATCAGAGATGTAAAACTCTTCCTCAACTCACAGTGCTATCCCTACGGAAATATGAATATTGATATATACAATAATCAATACGCCATTCTCTATGATATGTATGTTCGGTTTCAAATGAGCTACTATAACAAAGAAGCTGAGCCTTTGCTATCGAGGCGTGAATTTATAAACCAAGCTCCCCTTATCGTCATCGATTGCTCCAAGCAGAACGAAACATTGAAAACTGGACCTGTGGACATTCGATTGGAATTTGACTCTAGCACTACGTTCCCACCACACACTTCTGCCTACTGCATGATCTTGCATGATCGCATTGTTGAATATAATCCGATCAGTGGTACTGTTAAAAAATTGGTTTAAGTCAATTTTGGAATAACAATATGTTTAATTAATATGGATATTGAAAATAATATGTATAATTTTACTCGTTAAAATTTAGAATAAGATAATTGAGAATATAATAAGAAAACTAAATGTAATTGGTGTTAAATGAAAAAATTGTTAAAAGCATTCAAAACGCCATTTTAAACCTTCCTTCAGGGGTCATTTCCTGGAATTTTTTCAATAGATCTAGCGGGTTCTTACCTTATCTGATTTATGTGCGGCTTTCCGGCGCCAAACAAGTCTCGACAGGAATTATTTTGTGTGTGTGTGTGTGTGTGTGTGCGTGCGCGTGTGTGTGTGTGTGTGTGTGTGTGTGTGTGTGTGTCAAAATCGTATGGGAGTAGCCACCGAAAATGACCGGGGGGGGGGGGGTTGAGAGCGGGTGCGCCGTGCGTCGGGGGGGGGGGGGGGTGCGCCGTGAGTCGGGGGGGGGGAGCTAGGGGAGAGCTAGGGGGGAACTAGGGGGGAGCGCCGCCATCTTTGAGTTAGAACCGGCATATATACACTACTTATCTGTCTCTTTACCTATTATCGTTGATTATCGTATCTTAGTGAGTGTACCGCGGGAGCGATCTTATATCGCTGCGCGGTCCCGCTCGTCGTTCATTTGACATTGGAGTATTGTGCCGTATCGCATAACATCTTTTTCACTATTTTCTTCGCTAATATCGCTGATCGTAGTTGTCCGTAGTCTATTTGGTTTGCCGTACGTTGCATATTAATTATCTTGAATATTGTTTGCCGTATCTTGAATTACCTTCTATCGTACCGAATATTATCTCTTTTTCTCTCGCACTTACCGCAAACTAGAGACTACGTATTATCTGTTATTCTCTATATTTTATGCTCATTTTCTATTTGACCTGTCGCTTGAATTTACCTTGTAATTCATAATTCCTTGTCTGCCTATTTCTGATCATTCTGGTATTGTGATAACTATTACAATTGTTGTATTTCGCATGTGTTTATAATCGCTTCTCATATTTTATGATTTATTTGCTTACCGCTTAATTTAAGTACAGTATATCTTTTTCTGTTCTGCCTATCTATCATAAAACCGTGTGAATCATTACCTTTAGTATCGCGAGCTTGCGCATATTTCCCGCTTATTCGGAAAACGTTCCGTTATTTGTTAACTCTCTCGCTTAACCTTTCTCTGGCTGTAAATATTGTTAATTATCGCATTTATCGTAATTGTATCTCAATCTCTTCAGCCGCTTGCTTGTCATTAAACTTATCGCTTCTTGCTTAATATATTTGATATTATTCCTGCTTCACCTGTTTCTTATTTTATCTATTAGATTCGACTCCGCCCCTCTACCATTATCTTGTCTCTCTGAGCGAACTGTGCAAAACCGTCGTAGAACCTGACCTTACCTTTATCTATTACCTTTACCTTTACCTTTGTCTTTTTCTCTAATTATCTATTTTTGACGCATGTGCGTCTGGCGCCCAACAATCGTATCTTTCTCCCTTAGTATCTCTCTATCTAATTATTCAGGTTAGTGACTGCGCCGTAGGGTAACCAATTATCGTTGTATCGTTTTACCCTCAACTGTATGAAAAATATTGGTTACAATGTATATATTGATATATATATATATATATATATATATACACACACACATTTATATACATATGTATTTATATATACTTATATTATACATCAATATATTAGAAAATAAATGGCGGTAACGAAGTTGAATAATTTAATAAAATTAAAAATGATTTATTTGAATAAATTATTTTTCATAAATTGAGGAAAAATTAATTTTCAAAAATCAAAAATTTGGAACTTAATAAATCATAATTTATCTATCTGTATGTTTTCTCTTAAATCCATAATTAGTTATAATTCATTTAATAAATGTTCCAAATTTTAAATCATAAAGTAAAATAAACGGCATTTTTCTAATGAACAATATTTTTATTTTAATTAATATGTAAGCAGATGATTAAAAAAATATATGAGATTTTTCTTATGATTATATATAATTTTAAAAACCTCGACAATTTTTTTTTTTTTCAAAAGTACATCAAAAATTATAATACATATATATATACACACACACACACATATATATATATATATATATATATATATATATATATATATATATATATATATATATATATATTCATATATAGTTATATCATACTTTAATATAATAGAATATAAATGGAGGTAATTAGGTTGAATGATTTATTAAAATCAAAAATGGTCCATTCAAATTATTTATTTTTCCTGAATTGATAAATGATTAATTTTGAAAAATTAAAAATATGAAATTAAATCAATAATATATTATCTATCTGTACGTTTTCTTTAGATTTCATAATGAGTTCCAATCCATAGTATAAATGGTCCAAATCACAATTTATAAAGCAAATTAAATGGCATTTTTCTGATGAATTATATTATTATTTTGATTGATATGTGAGCAGATAATTAAAAAATATAAAGGATTTTTCCAATAATTATATATAATTTTAAAAAATGTAAATAATGTAAAAAAAAATTTTTTTCCAAATTTCTCTTTTTTGAAAATAAATTAAGAATCATAGAATATATATATTTATATATATATATATATAGAAGCATATATATGTATATATATATACACGCAGACATATATATATATATATATATATATACATATTTATGTATACTTATATTATACAACAACATAATAGAATATAAATAAAGCCAAATGAGTTGGATCATCAATTGAAATGAAAAATGATTCATTTGAATAAATTATTTTCCTTGGATTAAAAAATAATCAATTTTGAAAAATGGAAATATGAAACTGAATAAATAATAATATATCTATCTGTACGTTTCCTTTAAATTTCATAATACGTTCTGATCCATTGTATTAACGTTCCGAATGACAATTCATAAAGTGAATCAAATGGCATTTTTCTAACGAATAATATTTTCATTTTGATCAATATGTGAGCAGTTAATTAAAAAATATATATAGGATTTTTCTAATGATTATATATAATTTTAAAAAATTCAAATAATGTATATACAACTTTTTTTTTTTGAATTTCTCTTCTTTCGAAAGTAAATTAAAAATTATAATATACATATATATATACACACACACATATATATATATATATTTATATATACTTGTGTCATACATTAATATAACAGAATAAAAATGGAGCTAATTAAGTTGAATAATTTAATGAAGTAAAAAATGATTTAATTGAATAAATTATTTTCCTAGAATTGGAGAATAATTAATTTTCAAAAATGAAAACATGAAATTAAATAAATAATAATTTATCTATCTGTACGTTTTCTTTTAATTTCATAATAAGTTCTAATCCATCGTATAAATGTTCCAAATAACAATTCATAAAGTGAATTGAATGGCATTTTCTAATGAATACTATTATTATTTTAATTAATATGTGAGCAGATAATTGGAAAATATACAGAATTTTTTTGATATTTATATATGATTCGGACAAATTTAAATGGAGTAAAAAAAAATTTTTTTCGTTCAAATTTCTCTTTCTTCATAAGTAAATTACAAATCATGATATACGTATATATATATTTACACACACACACACACACACACACACATATATATATATATATATATATATATATATATATATATATATATATATATATCTACATCATACATTGATGTAATAGAACATAAATGGAAGTAATTAAGTTGAATAATTGACTCAAGCAAAAAATGATCCATTTAAATGAATGGCATTATTCTAATGAATGATATTTCTATTCTAATTAATATGTGAGCAGATAATTAAAAAATATATAGGATTTTTCTAATAATTATACATAATTTTAAAAAATTTAAATAAAGTGAAAAAAATTTTTTGTTCTACAATTTCTCTTTTTTTAAAAGTAAATTCAAAATCATAATTTACATATATATACACACACACACACACATATATATATATATATATATATATATATATATATATATATATATATATATCTATATATATTCATATCATACATTAATATAATAGAATATAAATGCAGCTAATCAAGTTGAATAATTTAATAAAATGAAAAATGATTTATTTGAATGAATTATTTCTCTTGAATTCAACAATAATTAATTTTTAGGAATGAAAATATAAAATCAAATAAATAATAATTCATCTATCTGTACGTTTTCTTTAAATTTCATAATAAGTTCTAATCCGTAGTATAAATGTTCCCAATTACAATTCATAAGGTATATTGAATGGCATTTTTCTCATGAATGAAATTATTATTTTAAATAAGATGTGAGCAGACAATTAAAAAATATAGAGGATTTTACTAATAATTATATGTAATTTCAAAAAATTTAAATAATGTAAGAAAAATTTATGTTCAACAATTTTTTTTTTATAAAAGTAAATCGAAAATCATAATATACATATATATATACACACACACACACACATATATATATATATATATATATTTATATATATTTATATCATACATCAATATAATAGAATATAAATGGAGGTAATTAGGTTAAATAATTTAATAAAATAAAAAATGATCCATTTGAATTAATTATTTTTATTAAATTGGAGAATGATTAATTTTCAAAAATTGAAAATTTGAAATCAAATAAATAATAATTCATCTATCTGTATGTTTTTCCGAAATTTCACAATAAGTTCTAATCCATTGTATAAATGTTCCAAATTACAATTCATAAAGTACATTAAATAGCATTTTTCTAACGAATAATATTTTCATTCTGATTAATATGTGAGCAGATAATTGAAAAATATATAGGATTTTTCTAATAATTATATATAATTTCAAAAAATTTAAAAAGTGTGAAAAAAATTTTTCGTTCAACAATTCTTCTTTTTTTGGAAGTATATCAAAAATTATCACAGACATATATATATACACAACCCATATATATATATATATATATATTTATATATATTTATATCGTACATTAATATAATGGAATATAAATGGAGGTAATTAAGTTGAACAATTTAATAAAGGAGAAAGTGATCCATTCAATTAATGGCATTTTTTTCATGAATATGATTATTATTTTAATTAATATGTGAGCAGATAATCAAAAAATATACAGGATTTTTTCAATAATTATATATAATTTGAAAAAATTTGAATAAAGTGAAAAAAAAATTTTTTTTCCAAATTTCTTTTCCTTCATGAGTAAATTAAAAGTTATAATTTACATATACATATTTATATATATTTACTAGGGGCTTCGCCCCTGCGCGCTTCGCGCGCCTCGTTGTTCGGCGCTTCGCGCCTCACTATTTCCTTACGCATTGTCTAGTAGACAGGCGAATTCCTTCATGTTGATTTAATGACAGGTCCTGCACTTGCTGTCCACTTCAATTCCTTCTGTGCTTACTTTTCTTTTTTTCATCAATCTAGGCTTCCATTCGTTGGTTGAAAATTGGTGTTCCTTCTCTATTGATATCTATCTATCTCCTTGACTTGCTGAATCATTTTTGCTACCGCTCTGCCCGTTATTCTCCAAAATCACCTTCTTTATATTATTTTTTTCTCTATATTTATGTTGCTGTTCACTCCGTAAAACACCTCTTTCTCTTGTGGTCAACATCAATCATGGTCGTCCTCTTGCCTGGTTATAGGAATATTTGTTTATTATTATTCTCTGGCTTATTTGGTTCTTAGCACTTAAAATTTTATTTTCCTTTTTCCTTTGTGATACTTCCGACCATCCACCATCTTCATCGCTTTGTCTACTGGTTCAAACTCCTCCTTTCTGTTCGTTGGTTGAAAAGCCAGTATGATATTTTTTGTTCGCTTCCCTATATTTTCGCTGCTGTTCCCGTCGTCTAATTTTTCGCTCCTCTATGTCCATCACATTGGTTGGTCGTCCTCTCGATTTATTTTCCGAATCAATCATCGCAATCGATTCTTCTAATTCTTCGACACTCTTCGTTGAATTATTTTTACTGCCGCTCTGCCGGTTATTCTCCAAAATCACCTTGTTAATATTATTTTCTTCTCTATATTTGCGTTGCTGTTCGCTCCGCAAAACACCTCCTTCTCTTGTGGCCAACATCGATCCTGGTCGTCCTCTTACCTGGTCATACGAATATCTTATGGATATTATTCTATGGCTTATTTGGTTCTTCGCACTTACAATTTTAATTTCCTCTTTCTTTTGTGATACTTCCGACCATCCACCATCTTCATCGCCTTGTCTGCTGCTTGAAACTCCTCCTTTCTCCATTGTCATCGTAAATCCTGGCTGTCCTTTTGACTGTTTGGTGATATATTTAGATTTACTATAATTTGATTGTTACTTTTCATACTTATTACTCACTATCTGAATGTTATTTTGGTTCTGCAAGACATTAAAGTGTCCACTGTCTCCGTCGCCGGTGAAAAGTAGCGAGAATTGTGTTCCATTTTGTGATCCGATCCGGTGTGGATGAATTTGTTCTTCGCGATACACGATTAAACACATCCTCAAAATATCCGCAGCTGCATATATTGCATTTCTATTCATATGTGATTCGTAATCACCAGGTCACCTAATCACAGCACCGTTCGACTCATTATCTGTAATAAAACCCGCAAATGTAGACCAATTATCCACTATATTTGAAACGATACTCAGTCTCACCTCTGCGTGTCGATCTTGAGTGCCGTACACACAATACGCCAACGCGCGAAAAAGACAATTCCTGTCGCGAATCATCTTGATAATTTTCGTTTGCATGTTCATTTTTTGCGCGTCAGAAACAGATACCTATAAAGATATTTGTCAACGACTGTCATAAACAGCCGATGACAGCTGTCAAAGGGTTTGCTAGATGCTTTTTGTATTGTTTTCGGGATCTTACCCTACCGCCAACTTTATGCGTATACTATTGTTATTATAAGCTTTCTTTACTATTGTTATTATAATCTTTTTCTACGTTTATTTGTTTGAAACATTTTTTCATTAGATAGAGAGATATCATACATTAATAGAATAGAATATAAATGAAGGTAATTAAGTTGAATAATTTAATAAAATAAAAAATGATCCATTTGAATAAATTATTTTTCTTAAATTGAAGGATGAATAATTTTCAAAAAATTAAAAATATGAAATTGAATAAAAAACAATTTATCCATCTGTACGTTTTCTTCAAATTTCATAATAAGTTCTGAAGCATCGTATAAATGTTCCAAATAACAATTCATGAAGTGAATTTAATGGCATTTTCTAATGAATATTATTATTATTCTCATTAATATGTGAGCAGATAATTGAAAAATATACCGGATTTTTTTAATATTTATACATAATTTGGGAAAATTTGAATAAAGTAAACAAAATTTTTTTCCTTCAAATTTCTCTTTCTTTATAAGTAAATTGAAAATTATAATATACGTGTATATATCTACACACGCACATATATATATACATATATATATATATATTTATATATATCTATATCATACATTAATGTAATAGAACATAAATGGAGGTAATTAAGTTAAATAATTTAATTAAGGAAAAAATGATCTATTTGAATGAATGGCATTTTTCTAATGAATGATATTTCTATTCTAATTAATATGTGAGCAGATAATTAAAAAACATGTAGGATTTTTCTAATAATGATACATAATTTTAAAAATTTAAATAATGTGAAAAAAATTTTTTGTTCCACAATTTTTCTTTTTTTAAAAGTAAATTAAAAATTATAATTTACATGTATATATACACACACACACACACACACACACATATATATATATATATATATATATATATATATATATATATATATATATATATATATATATATATCTATATATATATTTATATATATTTATATATATATATATATATCATACATTAATATAATAGAATATAAATGGAGGTAATTAAGTCAAATGATTTAATAAAATAAAGAATGATCCATTTGAATAAATTATTTTTCTCAAAGTGAAGAATAATTAATTTTTATAGATTAAAAATATGATATTAGATAAATAATAATTTATCTATGTGTACGTTTTCTTCAAATTTCATAATAAGTTCTAATCCAGTGTATAAATGTTCCAAATTACAATTCATAAAGTCATTTAAATGGCATTTTTTTGATGAATAATATTTTTATTTTAATTGATATGTAAGCAGATAATTAAAAATATAAAGGAATTTTCTAATAATTATATATAATTTTAAAAAATTTGAATTAAGTGAAAAAATTTTTTTACAAAAAGTTTTTTTTTTTGATAGTAAATTAAAAATCATGTTACACATATATATATATATATATGTATAATATATGTATATATGTATATATATATACACACACAGACACATATATATGTATATATATATTGTAACGTGGCGTTTCAGAATCGCCCGTAACAAGGGCACACAACCGCTATTATTTTTAGTTCACGCGTCCTCAGCAGGGTACTCCAACCGAACTCGATACAAAATGGGCAATAACTACTTTTAACTAATTCTTTTTTGTAAATTCTTCATTTCGCGCTTCGGCGCACGCTAACAAGATACTTGGACGACAACGATCCCGACCAACAAGGGACCACTAGTTACCGCTTGCAGCTCTCGACGACTTCGCCTACTGACGGTCTCATCAGACTACACTGGCTACCTTGGTGCACCTTTATATACACCTGGGGCAGCATCCACCCGAACCTTCCGTATCGCCTCGATTGCCGGTGAACAGGGAGATAAAAATCCTCCCGGCGGCCGAGGGCACCGTTTCTCGAAGAGGAACCAGCCGCCAGCTCTATCGGATGCCGTAAGGATGGCGTGAAGGGCAGACCGTAGCCTGCTATCCTCCGACTTACCGGCCTGGTGCCGGACCGACCCCAAACCACTACGTCCAGGTTGATAAAGCCATCATTCTGAGGATCGACGCTGCCTTCCTATCGGCAGGGACTAATTGTGTGGGTCGTGGTCCACGGTTTGGCCAACCGTCTGACTGCACGACCTCAGGCACAGGCAGCTAGCTACTGTCTGCGCAAAAGCCGGTGGAGGTGAACAATGAGGCGTCACTCTCCACCCGGTAACTTTGGCCGAGAGGCACGCTCTGTATGCCTCTGTCAAAGAAGTCCCCGATGATAGGCAGCCTGGACCGTAAACCGAAGCAGCTACAAAATCGTACGAGTTGGTGTCAACGACGAAATCGCGAGCAGCACATTACACCACATCTAGCGGTAATTTTGGCAAACGTATGACCACGCAGTAACCAATATTCGCCACAGGGGGATGGCCTATTTGCGGTGGGGGTCAACCCACCAATCAAAGAAGAATCACCTCACGACAACCGCGAGATCGGCGAGACGGACTACGACCTCCTATTCTACGCTTGACCTGCTGAGAGACAGCATCGTTTTTCCGCATCCTTCCGATTATTCTCTCGATTTAAGCTACCGATCCTTCTTCCTTTCATTCTACCGCTATTGTATCTACCGTTTTTCCATACTCTCTATCGTTGCACTACCGTTAACTTCTTCCTGTAAATTCAAGTCCTTTCCTTCCTTTCTACTTTCGTTTTATTATTCTAAGTTTGATTTAAATTAGAGTCAGTTTGTGTGCCTGAAGTCAACCGCCAAGGTAAGGCTTCTGCCTTTAAATTGTACCGTTACGAAGTTGCTCATAATTTTTATTCTTTCTTCTGGTATTTATCGACTTTGTGTGAATCACGGTCCACGGTTTAAAGTTGCATTAAGCCGCCGTGTGGCTGCATGATTTTGGTCAGTAATATTATATTTATTGTTTCTTGGTTACATCGTGTGATGCCAGTTTTGTGTGAATCATGGTCCACGGCCTAGAGTTGCAGTAAGTCGCCGTGTGACTGCATGATTTCAGTCATTTATTATTTTCGTATCTGAGCGACCTCGTAACTGCCAAATAATTACTTCTCTTGTATTTATGATTTTTCTGCTTATTTGTGAACCTCTATTAGCCTGCTTCTGCACTTTCTATCGTATTTTGAGCCCTATTGGCTTTATATTCCATTTCATACCTTTTTGTAATAGTAGTGTGCTTTATATTTTATTTCTGTTATCGCTTATTATATTTTTTAATTATTTTTGTGCCTATTGTATCACATATCGAGTTCCTTGGAGTACAAGCGAGCGTAAAATCAGCCCTAGATATTACCGCACATTTTCTTCATTGCTATTGGCAATTTCATATTATTTTTGCCTGTTATTTATTTCTCTGTATTTTGTGAAATTAAGTTCTGTGAATTATTCTTTTGTATTGCGGTGTATTTTAGTGTATTTCTCTATTTTGTAAACTCTCCTAAATTCTCACTCTCATAATTTTGTATTTTGTATTCTCTCAAAAGTTGTGTTTAAGAATTCATTATTTAATTCCTCAAGTACGTAATAATATTGAATCATCGAGTCTACCGTTTCTGAATAATTCTACCGAAGGCTTTCTGGTCGATCGTTTGCCGACTGGGTAAATTGTTACTGAATGTCAATCTCTCACACTGGTTATAATCTATGGTAAATTTGTCGTATCATCTACCGAATTATCGATACGTTGTTTTCTACCGATCGCAGTAAAGTTCTCTCGTTCTAATTGACAGAATAATAATTTTCGAAGCGTCATTTGCAACTTGGGTAAGATCACGTCGCCCAGTGACGTGTAGTTTTGAGTCAACTCTTGCATTATATCGCATCTCCTGACCTACGTTCATTTTACTCTGTTAACTACCGTCTCTCGTTTAAAACTACCGTTTACTGCAATTCTACCGAAATTTTTGTGAACAACGATTATTTATTTTATTAACTACCGCTGTCGATACCATCTTATTTGCCTGTCTCAATCATGTAACCTTCTCGACAATATATGATCGATTGACCTGTTCATTTTCCTTTTGCCTGGAATTTATTCTTTATTTTGTTATTTTCTTTAATTCTGGAATTACTGTTAGCTGCCTTGAATTCCGCCACTCTACCGGGATGTACGCGATCGTACCTGTGCCTAGCCAGCCATACAACGGGTTCTCTATTTATCTCTTTTGTACGGTTTTGTGTTAATTTTATTGATTTGCATTTTTGTTTGAAAATCGACGCTAACGCGTCTGGCGCCCAACGTAATTATTTTGTTATAGTTGATATTGCGGATAAGTAGAGAATCGCGCCAAAGTGTCAACGGTAAGTCCTCATCCGAGGGTAACAGAATTTAGCGTTACAAATTGGCGCCCAACGTGGGGCCCACAAAAGGCCAGCTACAGAAAAATTTCAGTTAATAATTCAATTAAAGAACAATTAATTTGTAGGAATAAAAATATAAAATCAAATAAATAATAATTCATCTATCTGTACGTTTTCTTTAAATTTCATAATAAGTTCTAATCCATAGTATAAATGTTCCTAATTACAATTCATAAGGTATATTGAATGGCATTTTTCTAATGAATGAAATTATTATTTTCAATAATATGTGAGCAGATAATTAAAAAATTTAAGGGATTTTACTAATAATTGTATATAATTCTAGAAAATTAAAATAATGTGAAAAAAATTTTTTTTTCTCAAATTTCATTTTTTTTTAAAGTAAATTAAGACTTGTGATATATATATATATATTTATATATATATATATATATATATGTTTATATATACTTATATTATACATCAATATAATAGAAAATAAATGGCGGTAACGAAGTTGAATAATTCAATAAAATAAAAAATGATTCATTAAAATCAATTATTTTTCATAAATTGAGGAAAAATGAATTTTCAAAAATTAAAAATTTGGAATTTAATGAATCATAATTTATCTATCTGTATGTTTTCTTGAAATTTCATGATGAGTTCTAATGCATTGTATAAATGTTCCAAATTACAATTCATAAAGTAAATTAAATGGCATTTTTCTAATGAATATTTTTATTCTAATTATCATGTGAGCAGATAATTACAAAAAATTTTGGATTTTTCTAATAATTATGTATTATTTCAAAAAATTCAAATAATGTGAAAAAAATTTTTTGTTCAACAATTTTTCTATTTTTGGAACTATATCAAAAATTATCATATACATATATATATACACACACACATATATACATATATATATATTTATATATATTTATATCGTACATTAATATATTAGAATATAAATGGAGGTGAGCAAGTTAAATAATTGAATAAAATAAAAAATGATCCATTCAAATAAATCATTTATCTCAGATTGAAGAATAATTAATTTTCAAAAATTAAAAATATGAAATTAAATAAATGATAATTCATCTATCTGCATGTTTTCTTGAAATTTCATAATAAGTTCTAATCCATTGTATAAATGTTCCAAATTACAATTTATGAAGTCAATTGAATGGCATTTTTCTAATGAATATCATTTTTATTCTAATTGATATGTAAGCAGATAATTAAGAAATACATAGGATTTTTCCAATAATTATATATAATTTTGAAAAATTTAAATATTGTGAAAAAAATTTTTTTCTTTCAAATTTTTCTATTTTTAAAAGTAAATTGAAAATTATAATATATTTATATTATACATTATCGTAATAGAATATAAATGGAGGTCATTAAGTTGAATGATTCAATGAAATGAAAAATGATTTATTTAAATAAATTATTCTTTCTAAATTAAAAAATAATTAATTTCAAACAATTGAAATTATGTAATCTCTCTATCTAATAAAAAAGTTTCAAACAAATGAACGTTGAAAAAGATTATAATAACAATAGTAAAAAAAGATTATAATAACAATAGTATACGCATGAAGTTGGCGGTGGGGTAAGATCCCGAAAACAATACAAAAAGCATCTAGCAAACCCTTTGACAGCTGTCATCGGCTGTTTATGACAGTCGTTGACAAATATCTTTATAGGTATCTGTTTCTGACGCGCAAAAAATGAACATGCAAACGAAAATTATCAAGATGATTCGCGACAGGAATTGTCTTTTTCGCGCGTTGGCGTATTGTGTGTACGGCACTCAAGATCGACACGCAGAGGTGAGACTGAGTATCGTTTCAAATATAGTGGATAATTGGTCTACATTTGCGGGTTTTATTACAGATAATGAGTCGAACGGTGCTGTGATTAGGTGACCTGGTGATTACGAATCACATATGAATAGAAATGCAATATATGCAGCTGCGGATATTTTGAGGATGTGTTTAATCGTGTATCGCGAAGAACAAATTCATCCACACCGGATCGGATCACAAAATGGAACACAATTCTCGCTACTTTTCACCGGCGACGGAGACAGTGGACACTTTAATGTCTTGCAGAACCAAAATAACATTCAGATAGTGAGTAATAAGTATGAAAAGTAACAATCAAATTATAGTAAATCTAAATATATCACCAAACAGTCAAAAGGACAGCCAGGATTTACGATGACAATGGAGAAAGGAGGAGTTTCAAGCAGCAGACAAGGCGATGAAGATGGTGGATGGTCGGAAGTATCACAAAAGAAAGAGGAAATTAAAATTGTAAGTGCGAAGAACCAAATAAGCCATAGAATAATATCCATAAGATATTCGTATGACCAGGTAAGAGGACGACCAGGATCGATGTTGGCCACAAGAGAAGGAGGCGTTTTGCGGAGCGAACAGCAACGCAAATATAGAGAAGAAAATAATATTAACAAGGTGATTTTGGAGAATAACCGGCAGAGCGGCAGTAAAAATAATTCAACGAAGAGTGTCGAAGAATTAGAAGAATCGATTGCGATGATTGATTCGGAAAATAAATCGAGAGGACGACCAACCAATGTGATGGACATAGAAGAGCGAAAAATTAGACGACGGGAACAGCAGCGAAAATATAGGGAAGCGAACAAAAAATATCATACTGGCTTTTCAACCAACGAACAGAAAGGAGGAGTTTGAACCAGTAGACAAAGCGATGAAGATGGTGGATGGTCGGAAGTATCACAAAGGAAAAAGGAAAATAAAATTTTAAGTGCTAAGAACCAAATAAGCCAGAGAATAATAATAAACAAATATTCCTATAACCAGGCAAGAGGACGACCATGATTGATGTTGACCACAAGAGAAAGAGGTGTTTTACGGAGTGAACAGCAACATAAATATAGAGAAAAAAATAATGTAAAGAGGGAGATTTTGGAGAATAACGGGCAGAGCGGTAGCAAAAATAATTCAGCAAGTCGAGGAGATAGATAGATATCAATAGAGAAGGAACACCAATTTTCAACCAACGAATGGAAGCTCAGATTGATGGAAAAAAGAAAAGTAAGCACAGAAGGAATTGAAGTGGACAGCTAATGCAGGACCTGTCATTAAATCAACATGAAGGAATTCGCCTGTCTACTAGACAATGCGTGAGGAAATAGTGAGGCGCGCAGCGCCGAGTGCCCGAGGCGCGTAGCGCCGAGATGGGGTTAGCGCGCGGAGCGCGCAGGGGCGAAGCCCCTAGTTGAATAAATAATATTTTTAATTCAATTAATATGTGAGCAGATAATAAGAAAATATATGGGATTTTCCTAATAATTATATATAATTTTAAAAATTTAAATAATGTGAAAAAAAATTTTTTTATTCCAAATTTTTTTTTTTTTTCAAGTAAATTAAAAACTATATTATATATATACATACGCCTGATTAATATACATTCATATAATACATTAATATTACACATTGATATTATTGAATATAAATGGAGGTAATCAAGTTAAATAATTCAATTAAAGGAAAAATGATTTATTTGAATAAATTAAATTTTTTTAAATTGAAGAATAATTAATTCTTAAAAATAAAAATATGGAATTAAATGAATAATAATTTATCTATCTGTATGTTTTCTTTAAATTCCATAATAAGTTCTAAGCCATTGTATAAATGTTCCAAATTACAATTCATAAAGTAAATAAAATGGCATTTTTCTTATGAATAATATTTTCATTTCAATCAATGTGTAAGCAGATAATCGAATTTTTCTTTCTTCAAAAGTAAATTTAAAATTATAATACATGTATATATATATATATATATATACCTAATATTCTAATTTTAAATTTACTTTATATGCACACACACACACACACACACACACACACACACACACACACACACACACACACACACACACACACACACACACACACACACACACACACACACACACACACACACACACACACACACACACACACACACACACACACACACACACACACACACACACACACACACACACACACACACACACACATGAAACCAAATGAATAATAATTCATCTATCTGTATTTTTCCTTCAAATTACATAATGAGTTCTAATCCATTGCATAAATGTTCCAAATTACAATTCATAAACAAAAATGTGAGCAGATGACGAAAAAATATATGGGATTTTTTTTTTTTTGATAATCATACATAATTTTAAAAAATACAAATGATGTAAAAAAAATTTTTTTTTTTTTTTTTTTGAATTTCTCTTATTTTGAAAGTAAATTAAAAATAATAATATATATGTACATATATATACATACTCACACACATATATATATTTGAATTATACAATAATGTAATAGAATATAAATGAAGGTAATTAAGTTTGATGATTTAATAAAATGAAAAATGATTAATTTGAACAAATTATTTTTCTTAAATTGAAGAATAATTGATTTTTAAAAAGTTAAAATATGAAATCCAATAAATAATAATTTATCTATCTGTATGTATTCTTCAAATTTCATAATAAGTTCTAATCCATTATGTAAATGTTCCAAATTACAATTCATAAAGTGAATGGAAGGCATTTTTCTAATGAATATTATTATTATTTTAATCAATATGTGAGCAGATATTCAAAAAATATGTAGGATTTTTTTTAATAATTACATATAATCTGAAAAAATTTATATAAAGTGAAAAAATTTTTTTTTTTACGAATTTCTCTTTCTTTATGAGTAAATTAACAATTATAACATACATATATATATACACACACACATATTTATATATATATATATATATATTCATATATATTTATATCATACATTTATATAATAGAATATAAATGGAGGTAATTAAGTTCAATGATTTAATAAAGGAAAAAATGATCCGTTTAAAAAAATTATTCTTCTTAAATTGAAGAATAATTAATTTTCATAAATTAAAAATATGAAATTAAATAAATAATAATCCATCTATCTGTATGTTTTCTTGAAATTTCATAATAAGTTCTAATCCATTGTATGAATGTTCCAAATTACAATTCATAAAGTAAATTGAATGGCATTCTTCTAATGAATAATTTTATTATTTTAATTAATATGTGAGCAGATAATTAGAAAATACATAGGATTTTTCTTATAATCATACATGATTTTGAAAAATTTAAATGTTGTGAAAAAAAATTTATTTTCTTTCAAATTTCTCTTTCTTCAAAAGTATATTGAAAATAATAATATATATATACATATACATATATACACACGCACATATATATATTTATATCATACATTATCATAATAGAATATAAATGGAGGTAATTAAGTTAAATAATTTAATAAAATGAAGAATTATTTTTCCTCAATCGAAGAATAATTAATTTTTGAAAAGTAAAAACACGGAATTAAATGAATCATAATTTATCTATATGTATGTTTTCTTCGAATTTCATAATAAATTCTAATCCTTTATATAAATGTTCCAAATTACAATCCAGAGAGTGAATTAAATGGCATTTTTCCAATGAAAATTATTATTATTTTAATCAATATGTGAACAGATAATTGAAAAAATATATAGGATTTTTTCAATAATTATATATGATTTGAAAAAATTTAAATAAAAGTAAAAGAGTTCGATGTGTGAGTTAATAGAGTGTGGATGTGCACGTTTAGTGTGTTAGCATCCAGTGTGAAAAAAACAAGTAAATAGTATAGTAAAATCAAAAGCGTATAGTTAATCGGAAAGACAAAAAAAAAATAGGAGTATTTTAGTATATAAATAATAAAAAACGGGTGTGATAAACGGTTAAAACTACTAAAATTAAATAACGTAACCGGAGATAAGGCTATGTCCGAAAGTAGGAGGGCTATAAGTGTCGATACAACGGCTCCTGCACTATCGATAGTAGGTGTCTTACCACAAGCTGAAAAAGTGGACAACAAGCAGTTAAAATCACCGGTAGGCGCCAACTTTGAAAAACGAAGACCTGGAAGACCTACAACCCGAGAAAGTTTCCTGATCCATCGTTCAGACTCAGCAGGTTCAATTAAAGAACTGTTTAATAAAAGGAAAAGGGAGTTAGAGGACAGTTTTGAGAAAAGTTTCTCAGAAAAGTCCCCAAAACTAGCGCAGCGAAAGAAGGCTTTCACGGAAAGCAACGAGCTGAGCAACAGTTTGGAAGAGTATTCACCCGTCGCTGCATCCCCACCAACGGACATGGCTTCCGAGAAAATATTGGAGGAAATCAAGAGTTTCAGGCTGGAGAGCAGCACAAACCTAAACAGGCTGGAGGAAAAATTTCTAGAAAAGCTGAACGACATGAAGATTGAGCATGCGAAGGAAATAAATGTCATTAAAAATGACTGTAATGAGCTGAAAAAAGAACAGAGTGAAATCAAAGAAAAAGTGAAAGCTCTTGAAGGAAAAATAAATGAGAAACCAGCTGAAGGAGGCCAGTCAAGCGCAGGAGGAAGACAAATTAAAGAAATTGAATATCTGGTGAACTATGTAAAGCGACAGGAGAACAAAGATAGAGCGAGCAAAAGACAGAACATAGTAATCAAAGGTTTGGAGGCAACCAGTAACATCAACGACAGTGAAAAAATTGTAAGCGAACTACTGGAAACAAAATTCAATCTACGCAATGCACACAGTAACCTGGAAATCTTGGGAGTAGACAAAAATATCTACAAGATAACGATACGAAACGCTGAAGACAAAAACTTAATTATGTTAAACAAAAAATCAGCGCTAAAGGGAACAAAGATATTTGTTGAAAGCGATCTTACCGAATCCCAGGCTCGTGAAAGATGGAACCTCAGGAATGCGGTAAAATCGAAAAGAGAAGCCGGCTCATCTGTAAAATTTTACTGGAATAAGGTGAACGTCGATGGCAGATGGATGGCCTAGGACGAGGGCTCTCAGGAACTTATTCCGACACAACCGCCGAACAAGAACAAAACTCGTCAAGAAAACAAAATCACAATGATGGAGCAACAATAACAAGAAGCGAATTCTCTTAGTCTAATCGTATGGAATGTCAGAGGAATAAAAAACTTTTATAGTCAATCACAACTCAACGCACACGACATCATGTGCCTCATTGAAACATGGACCATGAGTGAAGTCCCACTAAATGCTTGGACAAAGAACTACGATCTAACGTGGATAAACGCAACCAAGGACAACGTACACGGGCGTGCCAGTGGTGGAATGTTAATACTGTTAAATAAGAAACTTGATAAAACGATAGTACACATGTCATATAACAACTGTTTTGTGCGTATAGTAAATCGGAGTAGTGTATTCATAGTGGGTTTCACGTATCTTAGGCCAAGTGACGAGCACTTTAATAATGACCTAAAAAACTTCAGTGAGGTAGCAGAAAGCATAGTGAATCAATTTCCGTCAGAGCCAATTTATTTGATGGGAGACGCGAGGATAGGTAACCCTATCCAAATACCTGATGAAATTCTAAGTGAAACAAATCTTACCGGAGATGGAACGTTTTCCGACTGTACGCTCAACAAAAGAGGGGAAGCAGTAAATAATTTTATTGACACTTATAACTTCATAGTAGTAAATGGTAAAACTGTAAGTGATAGTCCGGCGAAACCAACTTTCACCGGTAAGGGAAGTAGTATAATTGATCTCGCGTTGTCTAATGAACTAGGGCTTGAAAAAATTCAGGATTTTGAGGTACTTTATAATATTAATTTTTCTGATCATTTTCCAATCAAACTTGTTTTAAATGGTAATAGTATAGTCAGGGCGAGACCAAGTAAGCAAATCAAATATTGTTGGGATAACAACTATAAACTCATGTACAAACAACACTTAAGGTGGTCGCCGCTCGTGGGTCTAAATACGGAAATAGAAACGATAGACGAAATTGAAAAAAGGTTTCACATGGCTATCACCCAAGCAGCATATGAGCTGAATATGGTGCGTGAAGTACATAATATAAAAACAGACGAAAAGCAACCATGGGTAGACAAAGAATGTAAAGAGTTAAAGAAAAGTGTAAACTGTAATCTGAGAATTTATAGAAAAAATAATTGTAGGGAACAGGATAGAATTAAGTACCGAGAAACTTTAAAATGTTATAAAGCCCTATATGAATGTAAGCGTAAAGAATATTTTGTGAAGTTAGCAGAAAAAATTAACGATGCTAGGAACGCCCAAGAATTTTGGAAAGCGCTAAATAAATACAGGGTTAAAAAATATGTACCACCAGAAATAACAGGTAAACAATGGATTAGCTTTTATGAGAAGATGCAAAAAAAGATAGAACCAAATAGTAATATATATTCGGGAGTATTAGATCCTTACCTGGACGAGGATTTCACTATAAAAGAATTAAATAAAGTACTTAATAAGTCGAAAAACGGTAAATCGCCTGGGGAAAATAAGATCACAAATGAATTTTACCGGAGTTGCTCGCAAAACTGGAAATATTATTTACTTAGTCTTTTCAATAAAATTTTGCGCGATGAAATTGTCCCTGAAAGCTGGTCAAGTATAATCTTAACAATGTTGTTTAAAAAAGGTGATAAGAAAGACCCAGCGAATTACAGGGGAATTTCTCTGGTTAATCATATAACAAAGCTTTTCACATCTTTATTGGCTGAAAGGCTATATACTTGGACAGAAAAATGTAAAATACTACCTGAAGGTCAGGCGGGTTTTAGGTCAAACCGAAGTTGTATGGACAACTTATATGTACTGTTTGAGTTAATCCATGCAAAACTAAGGCAAAAAAAGGGTACATTATTTATCATATTCGTGGATTTAAAAAGAGCATTCGACACAATAATACATAGGTGTTTATGGGCAAAACTTTTAAATATGGGCGTTAGTGCAAAGTATATAAGGATACTGAAGGACCTCTATGGTAAGGCGCATATAAGAATAAAAACTCCAGAGGGTCTAACGGATAGGATAGATATAACGGAAGGGGTACTACAAGGAGAAATCCTTAGCCCCCTTTTGTTTATTCTCTTTATCGCGGACATGGAGGAATACTTCCGGGAAGAAGGCCTCTATGGCACAAGTTTAAACATTCTAACTGACGTACTATTACTTCTATATGCTGACGACCTAGCAATAATTGCAAATAATAAAGCTGATGTCGCGAAAAAACTTAAAATTCTACACAAATACTGTGAAAAAAATGGGTTAACTGTAAATGTAGACAAATCTTATATATTGTACTGCAGAAAAGCAGGAAAGATACCAAAAAATCTTAAATTCTATTACAATGCAAAAAACATAGAAATAGTGTTAAATTTTACATATCTTGGGATACCTATATCAGCGTCAGGAAGGGGGCGCTTGGCGATGACGAGTGCAATAAGTAAAGCAAGAACCGCAATAGGCGCCGTAAACACAGTTATTTATAAAGCTAGAATGTATGATTTTGATAGTATTAACACACTATTTGATAGTATGATTTCTTCGATAGCACTATATGCAGCCCCTGTGTGGGCTCTCAGATACATAAACGAAATTGATAGCCTCACCACTGAATTCTATAAGAAGATATTATGTATAAAACGTACAACTCCGAATAATCTGGTAAAGTATGAGACAAACAGAATTGATTTAGCGTACAATATTTGGAAGCTCACATGGGGCTGGATAGTAAAAGTGCTAAAGATGGAAGAAAATAGATACCCATTGTTATGTCTTAAAAAACAGATAGAGCTATATAAAAGCGGTTATGAATCTTCTGAATATAATTGGTTTACCGAGGTTGGCAAGTTTATAAAAGCAATAGATGAAAGGTATATGTGTGTGCTTGACTCGTTTGACGGTAAAGAGTAGGAGAGAGTAGGTAAAATTCTGTTAAGAAAGTACAAACAAACCTTAACAGACAAAATAAAAGCGCAAGTTAACAGAATTGCCTATCTAGAAACCCCAGATTTATACAACAAACCAAGTAATCAATATCTTCATAGTAAGGTCCCGCTAAAGATTAAAAAAGTTATGGCACAACTTAGAACGGCAAATAATTATGGTTTCAGTCTATATGTAAACAAAAAAGTGAATAAGTTTAACCCATTCGAGCCGTGTCCAACATGTCAGGATGGAGCATTCGATACTCTTAAGCACTTTCTTATGGAATGCCCATTGTACCGGGATATAAGAGGCAAGTTTGTGAATAATATAAATGTTACAATCAATAATCTTAATGTCGTCGAAGTTTGTCAAATGAACAATCCAATTCAACTTAATAAAATTTATGTTTATGTTGAACAATTATGTAGGCTAAGAGAATTACGCATTTCTAACAATATTCTGGATTAAGCGATTTCTAATTAATTAATTAGTAAGTTAGGCTAAGAATCAAAATGTACAACTCCGAACTCAATTTGTAAACATTAGAAACATCTAATAAGGCAAATAAATAATCTATCTAAATAAAAGTGAAAAATTTTTTTTTTTTTTTGCATTTCTCTTTCTTTATAAGTAAATTAAAAATTATAATATACATATATATATATATATACACACACACATATATATATATATATATATATATATATATTCATATATATTTATATCACACAATAATGTAATCGGATGTAAATGGAGGTGTCTGAGTTGAATAATTGAATAAAGGAAAAAATGATACATTCAAATGAATTATTTTTCTGAAATTGAAGAATAATCAATTTTCAAAAATTAAAATATGAAATCGAATGAATAATAATTTATCTATCTGTACGTTTTCTTCAAATTTCAAAATAAGTTCTAATCCATTGTATGAATGTTCCAAATAATAATGTTCCAAATAATAAATTCATAAAGTAAATTGAATGGCAATTTTCTAATGAATAATATTTTTATTCTTATTTATATGTGAGCAGACAATTAAAAAATATAAAGGATTTCTCTAATAATTGTATATAATTTCAAAAAATTTAAATAATGTGAAAAAAGTTTTTTTTTTTAAAAGTTGTCTTTTTAATAGAAAATTAAAAATTATATTATGTGTGTGTGTGTATATATATATATATATATATATATATTCATGTATACTTATATTATACATTAATATAATAGAATATAAATGAAGCTAAATGGGTTAAATAATTAAATAAAATGAAAATGATTTGTTTGACTGAATTATTTTTCTCAAATCAAAGAACAATTAATTTTTAAAAATAGAAATATGGAATTCAATAAATAATAATTTATCTATTTGTATGTTTTCTTAAAATTTCATAATAAGTTCTAATCCATCGTATAAATGTTTCAAATAACAATTCATAAAGTGAATTGAATGGTATTTTTCTAATGAATATTATTATCATTTTAATTAATATGTGAGCAGATCATTAAAAAATATACAGAATTTTTTTAATAATTACATATGGTTTGAAAAAATTCAAATAAAGCGAAAAAAATTTTTATTTTTTCAAATTTCTCTTTCTTTATGAGTAAATTAAAAATTATAATATGCATATATATATGTATATACGCACACACACAAATATATATATACCTATTTGTGTATATTTATATCATACATTAATATAATAGAACATAAATGGAGGTAATTAAGTTAAATAATTCAATAAAATAAAAAATGATTCATTTAAATAAATTATTTTTTTTGAATTGAAGAATAATTAATTTTCAAAAATTAAAAATATGAAATTACATAAATAATAATTTATCCATCTGTATGTTTTCTCGAAATTTCATAATAAGTTCTAATCCATTGTATAAATGTTCCAAATCACAATTCATGAAGTAAATTAAATGGCATTTTTCTAATGAATAATATTTTTATTCTAATTAATATGTGAGCAGATAATTAAAAAATATATAGGATTTTTTTAATAATTACATATAATTTGAAAAAATTCAAATAAAGTAAAAAAAATTTTTTTTTTACAAATTTCTCTTTCTTCATAAGTAAATTAAAAATCATAATATACATATATACACACCCACACACACACACACACACATATATATATATATATATATATATATATATATGTCGGAGTTATTAATAGGGGATAGAGGTGATCGGGAGAGTCACTCATAATTTCTAATTTTTCTCTCTGCTTTTATTCTTCTTCAAACACTCACACTAATGTAGCAGCGGGTAGGTGTGTGGGGATTTCGAGACGCTCTCGGTCCTTCACGCTTGAGCCTCTGACTATCACTGCTCTCTCGTCTCTCGACTTCCCCAAGGTAAACTTTAGGATTCGAGTTAGGTACCTTACCCACCCCTGCTACATTACGAAGATCGGAACTTAATAACAATACTCGTGTGGTCTAAATCAAAACCAGCCCCCTGCAATTAGATCGAGCGAAAAAGTAAAACGAGTAACCTAGTATGTCATATAATTTTAGTTCTTATTGAAGGCGCTAGTAGTGCAGTTGCACGGGTTGCACTCTGTAAAGGCCGTAAAGGTAATCGCGCGAACCGTGCAACTGTACTACTAACGCTCTCTACCGAGTGTGACAACATAGACTCGTCTTCTGAAATACAGAGTTGCAGGGAGCTGATCAAAAAAAAAGCGGTACGACAGTTACGAGCGTCAAGCGGTGACGCTGCCGGCTTCTTGCGCCGACATATATATATTTATATATATTTATATCATACATTAATATAATAGAATATAAATGGAGGTAGTTAAGTTAAATAATTTAATGAAGGAAAAAATGATCCATTTAAATAAATTATTCTTCTTAAATTGAAGAATAATTAATTTTCATAAATTAAGAATATGAAATTGAATGAATAATAATTCATCTATCTGTATGTTATCTTGAAATTTCATAACAAGTTCTAATCCATTGTATAAATGTTCCAAATTACAATTCATAAAGTAAATTAAATGGCATTTTTCTAACGAATAATATTTTTATTCTAATTAATATGTGAGCAGATAATTAAAAAATATATAGGATTTTTCTAATAATTATATATCATTTTAAAAAATTTAAATAATGTGAAAAAAAAAATTTTTTTTCAAATTTTTTTTTCTTTGAAAGTAAATTAAAAATTATATTATATATATATATATACACATTATTAATATACATTAATATAATACATTAATATTACACATTGATATTATTGAATATAAATGGGGGTAATTGAGTTAAATAATTTAATAAAATAAAAAACGATTTGTTTAATTGAATTATTTTTCTTAAATTGAAGAATAATCAATATTTAAGGATTAAGAATATGAATTCGAATACATAATAATTTGTCTATCTGTATGTTTTCTTTAAATTTCATAATAAGTTTTAATCCACTGTATAAATGTTCCAAATTACAATTCATACAGTGAATTGAACGGCATTTTTCTAATGAATAATATTTTCATTTTGATTAATATGTGAGCAGATAATTAAAAAATATAAAGGATTTTTCCAATAAATATACATAATTTTAAAACATTCAAATAATGTGAAAAGATTTTTTTTTTTCAAATTTCTCTTTTTTTAAAAGTAAATAAAAAATTATAATATATATATATATAAATATATATATATATATATATATATATATATATACATGAGGCTGATTCAAAAAAAAAGGCTAATTTTTTTTTTCAAAATCCTCACATAAAAACTTCCAAGAAGGTGTGAAAAGACGCCTGTAAAAAGCAGAGCCCTTAATATCATTATTAAGAGGTCGCGCATCGCGAATTTCTATTTCCCGTTTAAATAACACAGGAATAAATTTTTTTAAATTTTGCAATTTCGTATTTTTGCAACGGCTCATTGAATTAGCAGACTAAAGCATATTTTGTAGGAAATTTGACGCTCTACAAAAAAAGTCCTCACAAAGTTTTCGATAGTCCCACTCCTTCAAAAGTTATTCGAGGTCAAAGTTGAACTTACAAAAAAATTCAATGTTTTTTTTTTTTCGATGATACTATGAATCTTTTCTCATTATTTTGTTATAAAGAGGATAGATTTCGGAACAATTACATTTTTAAATAGTCAAGTGCATCAGTTATGGATTCTCCATGATAATATGTTTATTATTTAACATCGCATTTTTGTAAGGTAACTTTATATTGACTCGATGGAAAAATTAATGATTGAAAAAGCCCAATTAGAGTAAGATATATTTATTAAATATATCTTTGTAACAAAATAATGAGAAAAGATTCATAGTATCATCGAAAAAAAAAAAAACATTGAATTTTTTTGTAAGTTCAACTTTGACCTCGAATAACTTTTGAAGGAGTGGGACTATCGAAAATTTTGTAAGGACTTTTTTTGTAGAGCGTCAAATTTCCTACAAAAATGTGCTTTGGTCCGCTAATTCAATGAGCCGTTGCAAAAATACGAAATTGTAAAATTTAAAAAAACTTATTCCTGTGTTATTTAAACGGGAAATAGAAATTCGCGATGCGCGACCTCGTAATAATAATATTAAGGGCTCTGCTTTTTACAGGCGTCTTTCTACACCTTCTCGGAAGTTTTTATGTGAGGAATTTAAAAAAAAAAAATTAGCCGCTTTTTTTGAATCCGCCTAAATTATACATATATATATATATATACACACAAACATACACATGTGTATATATTGTTACAAAGGGTGAAATCACCCGTTTTGCCCCCTCTTCAATGATCTAGTAGTCAGCATAGATAAAAGACGTTTATAAACCTCTTATGCCTTTAAAAAGAATAAGGTTGCTGCGCCAACCGACATTATTGTAAAAACAGTCTTGTTTCAGACTTTAAACGAGAAACACATATTACGCATTAAAAGCATTTTCACAATATTTTATTCACGCTCTTGATTTCTTTGACTTAATAAGTAAACTCGCGGATCCATATTTTATTAACGTAACGTCTAGAACGTTACATTTGGTGTCAGAAGCGGGATCTTGAGTTTCTTTTCAATTAAGTCGATTCAGTGCGTGTAATAAACAATGAGCAGTAGTCGTATGATGCGCTCACGTCGAAGGGAAAGTGGAGAAGAATCTTCTCTCATGGAAAATTCGAGGGTTCCAGAAGAAATTTTATCACCTTCAGTAGACCCTCTTTTACCTCCTTCGGCGGTCTCTCAGCTTGATCTACTGAAGATCTTGACACAACAACAAGAAACTGCTGCTCAACAACAGCAACAACTAATCCAGCTGCTTCAAGAGCAAGGGGAGGCTCGAGAGCGTTCAGAAACTAATCTTCAAGACCTTCTTCGGACGACTGTGGCGGCCCTTCAATCCGTTCATCAAATGAGTGGCGCTGGAGGACCGGCTGTTACACCACAAGGTTCTAGAGTCGCTACTTCTGTTCCCTCTCCTGTTCCCTTGCCTGTTCCTGTTCCCGTTGTTCAAGAGATCCGACATCCAGGACAAATCCAGGATGTTCGAGATTCAAGGTCTGTGCCTTTTATTAGGGGAGTAGTTGAATTCCCAGTTTGTAGAAACAGAGTAAATGATGAGGTTGATTTTTCCGAGCCTCTGTCTCAGGTTCGGCCTCAATACTCTCATTTGAGTCAATTGAATAATTCGAGACTTCCTGGGGTTACTTCTCAGATTTATGAGAAACCCTTTTGTCCTTTGAAACCGCCAATTTTTGATGGAAAGATTCCATGGGCAGAGTATGAACGTCAATTTAACACTATTGCAAAGCATAATCAGTGGGACTCCGCCACGAGGGCCCACAGCCTTGCCTCTTGTCTTCGGACGCCGGCTCTAAATGTTTTAACGGCATTGTCTGAAGAAGAAATTTCCGATTATGAGAAACTTAGCTCTGCACTTAAGTTGAGATACGGAAATGACCACTTGACGAAACTGTACACGGCTCAATTACAGACGAGAAGACAAGGACGAGACGAAGACCTCGCGTCTCTTAGCCAGGATATAGAACGGCTTTCACGTGTAGCATTGTCAGATCACGAGCCGTCTCGTAATTTATTAGCGACTCAAGCCTTTTAAATGCAATTAGTGATCCAGAAATCAAAATGGCCGTTGGGACATCGGGTCTCAGTTCTCTGCGAGAGGCAACGGCCAAAGCCCTTGAGGTGGAGGCAATGAGGAAACAATATTTTAGACGAGGTTTTGAACACTCGGAGGAGTCAAAGCCTCAAAATTACAGAAATAAAAATAATAACAAGTATTATAATCGTGTAAATCGTGGTTCTCTTCAGAATCAGAGTAACAAACACGAAATTAGAGGCGCAGTTATGACAGATCAAAATGTAGTAACGTGTTTATTTTGTCATAAAATAGGACATGATGCTAATCATTGCTTTTTACTTAAAAAGAATAGTAGAGAAATGATACAAAACTCGCATTCAGATTCCTATAATTGGCGAAGAAGAGATAAAGAGGTTGGGGAAGAAAATCCTCAATCCTGAAACTAACTCTTCTTCTGAGGCTGGTTTGAGGAACTAGTTTCAGACGTTTTTATATAAAATTATCATTGGAGTTAACCTCTTTCTTTGAATTATTTTGGTTATGCGCGACAGGCATTCCCAACCTATTTTATTGCCTATCAGGGAAATGAAGCTCGACGAAGGTTAGGTAATTTTCGCGACTTCAAATCTCATTAATTGATGAAAAAATTTTGATCTTCTCATTCGCTCGTCTGAACTCAGAGTAGATTTGATTGTTTATTTGCGAGTTTCTCCAGAAACTTCTTTTGATCGAGTTAGTTCCCGTTCTCGTGAGGAAGAATCGAGTATTTCTTTAGGCTACTCAGAACTATTCATGAGGTTCATGAGGATTGGCTAGTAAATCAAACCTTTTCTTCTTTATCGGCTCCTGTTTTGGTTATAATTGTAGAAACTACAGCCGACCAAGTTTTTCTAAAACCTTTTTCTCTAGAATCGAGTTTTGTGTTGGATAGGCTTTGGTTTATTAATGTGAAAAGAGCCACGATTATTTTCGAGGTCGATGAGCGATTGCTTGATTTTCACATTTTATTAACCTTAAGTGTCAGTTTTTGTAAGTACTTTTTCAGGTTACTTGACACAGCCCTTTCCCATCCAATCTTTCCCCGATTCCTGAAGATGACTGGTGGTCTTGTTTTGAAGAAGGACGCAGAAATGATTCAGATAAGATCGTTTCTTTTCTTTTGAATACAAATTTAATTTATTTCATTCGTGTATTCTCCCAATTTCACTAACTCCCAAATTCACTTAGTGAATTTGAATTGTTATACCACCACTCACATTTGTTCTCCAAACTCTAGGGTGTGCTGTCTCTGAAGAAGCCTTGGATTCAGTCACCCATTCCTTTTCCCTGTTTCCTGTGCCGGTTCTCAGAGGGAATAGCTTTATGTTACCTAGGACCCAGAGTTCTTCCATAGTAATGGATTTTCTTTTCGACGGCGATTCGGATGATTCCGTCGTCTTCAAATTCATGAAGCCACATGACACTAGATAACACTTACCTTTGTAAAAACAAGGCACATAAATTTTTGAAATTATTTAACGCTCAACTATCTGCTCGAGGTTTTCTGTGGTTTACCTTGAGACTGTGGGCAAATGCCAGATAGTAAAAAAGGGAGTTCTTAAATTTTTAGAGCCACAGCTCCAACTCACCTTTGAGCACTGACTACGAGACTACTTTTATAATTGTTTTATCTGTCCCGAGTCGGGACGACTCTTTTTCTCGGGGGGGGAGTAGTGTTACAAAGGGTGAAATCACCCGTTTTGCCCCCTCTTTAATGATCTAGTAGTCAGCAAAGATAAAAGACGTTTATAAACCTCTTATGCCTTTAAAAAGAATAAGGTTGCTGCGCCAACCGACATTATTGTAAAAACAGTCTTGTTTCAGACTTTAAACGAGAAGCACATATTACGCATTAAAAGCATTTTCACAATATTTTATTCACGCTCTTGATTTCTTTGACTTAATAAGTAAACTCGCGGATCCATATTTTATTAACGTAACGTCTAGAACGTTACAATATATTTACATATATTTATATTATACATTAATATAAGAGAATATAAATGGAGGTGATTGAGTTTAATAATTTTATAAAATAAAAAATGACTTATTCAAATAAATTATTTCCTTGAAATAATGAATAATTAATCTTTACCAATTAAAAAAATTAAATTGAATAAATAATAATTCATCTATCCGTATGTTTGCTTCAAATTTCATAATAAGTTTTAATCCATTGTATAAATGTTTCAAATTACAATTCATAAAGTAAATTAAATGGCATTTTTCTAATGAATAATATTTTTATTTTAATTATTATGTGAGCAGATAATTAAAAAATATACAGGATTTTTCTCATAATTATACATGATTGTAAAAAATTTAAATGATGTAAAAGAATTTTTTTTTTTATATTTCTCTTTTTTTAAAAGTAAATTGAAAATTATAATATATATATATATATATACACACACACATATATATATTCATATTATACATTAATGTAATCGAATATAAATGGAGGTAATTAAGTTAACTAATTTAATAATATGAAAAATGATTTATTTGAACAAATTATTTTTCTTAGATTGAAAAATAATTAATTTTTAAAAAGTAAAAATATGAAATCAAATAAATAATAATTCATCTATCTGTATGTTTTCTTCAAATTTCGTAATAAGTTCTAATCCATTATATAAATGTTCCAAATTACAATCCATAAAGTGAATTAAATAACATTTTTCTTATGAATATTATTATTATTTTGATTAATATGTGAGCAGATAATTGAAAAATATATAGGATTTCTTGAATAATCATATATAATTTAAAAAAATTTGAATAAAGTGAAAAATTTTTTTTTTTTACAAATTTCTCTTTCTTTACAAGTAAATTAAAAATTATAATTTGCATATATATATATACGCACACACATATATATACCGGGTGTCCCATTTTAATCTTACACCCAAATTATGTCGAAAAATATTGCTTTGATCAAATTTTGTTTAAAACAAAAGTTTTAGAGTTCAAGAGGAGACGTTCAAAAAAAATTTTGTTGAAGGTCCTAAATTCAAAATAGCGACGCTACGATGGCTGATATGGTTTTTTGAAGGAAAACCTAACTTTTTTTTATCACAAAACAATGCATTGCATTGGAACTAACAATTTTTGTGAAAAACATTTTTCGATTCAGATTGTGGTTTTCATGTTGGAACTCCATTTTTGACTATTTAGCGCTGTCCGGAAGGTACTATACAAAACCCAAACAAACCCAAACAAACCCAAACGAACCCAAACAAACCCAAACAAACCCAAACAAACCGAAACAAACCGAAACAAACCCAAACAAACCCAAACAAACCCAAACAAACCCAAACAAACCCAAGCAAACCCAAACAAACCTAAAAAAAATAGTCAAAAATGAAGTTCCAACATGAAAACCACAATCTCAATCAAAAAATGTTTCCCACAAAAGTTGTTAGTTTCAATGCAATGCATTGTTTTGTCATAAAAAAAAGTTAAGTTTTCTTAAAAAAAACCATGTCAGCCATCGTAGCGTCGCTATTATAAATTTGGGACCTTCAACAAAATTTTTTTTGAACGTCCCCTTTTGAACTCTGAAACTTTCGTATTAAACAAAATTTGATCAGAGCAATATTTTTCGAGATAATTCAGATGTAAGATCAAAATGGGACACCCTGTATATATATTTATATATGTTTATGTCATACATTAATATAATAGAATGTAAATGAAAGTAATAAGGTTAGATAATTCAATAAAATGAAGAATGATTTATTTGAATAAATAATTTTTCGTAAATTGAAGAATAATTGATTTTCAAAAATTGAAAATATGAAATTAAATGAATAATAATTCATCTATCTGTATGTTTTCTTCAAATTTCATGATAAGTTCTGATCCATTGTATGAATATTCCAAATTACAATTCATGAAGTAAATTGAATGGCATTTTTCCAATGAATGATATTTTTATTTTAAATAATATGTGAGCATATAATTAAAAAATATATAGGATTTTTGCAATAATTATATATAATTCTAAAAAATTTAATTATTGTTGAAAAAAAAATTTTTTTCCTCACATTTCTCTTTTTTCAAAAGTAAAGTGAAAATTATAATATATATATATATATACATTATTATTATACAACAATATTATTCATTGATATTATACATTGATATAATTTAATATAAATGGAGGCAATTAAGTTGAATAATTTGATAAAATAAAAAAATGATTACGTCAAATGAATTATTTTTCTTAAATTGAAGAATAATCAATTTTAAAAAATCAAAAACATAAAATTAAAAAAATAATAATGTATCTATCAGTGAGTTTTCTTGCAATTTCTTAATAAGTTCTAATCCATTGTATAAATTTTCCAAATTACAATTCATTAAGTAAATTAAATGGCATTTTTCTGACAAATAATATTTTTATTTTAATTAATATGTGCGCAGATCATTAGAAAATATATAGGATTTTTCTAATAATTATATATCATTTTAAAAAATTCAAATAATGTGAAGAGATTTTTTTTTTGTGAATTTTTTTTTTTTTTTGGAAGTAAATTAAATATTGTGATACACACACACACGCACGCACGCACGCACGCACGCACGCACGCACGCACGCACGCACGCACGCACGCACGCACGCACGCACGCACGCACGCACGCACGCACGCACGCACGCACGCACGCACGCACGCACGCACGCACGCACGCACGCACGCACGCACGCACGCACGCACGCACGCACGCACGCACGCACGCACGCACGCACGCACGCACGCACGCACGCACGCACGCACGCACGCACGCACGCACGCACGCACGCACGCACGCACGCACGCACGCACGCACGCACGCACGCACGCACGCACGCACACACACACACACACACACACACACACACACATTTATAAACATTTATATTATACATCAATATATCAGAACATAAATGGAGGTGATTAAGTTAAATAATTTGATGACATGAAAAATCGTTCATTTGAATGAATTATTTTTCTCAAATTATAGAGCAATTATTTTTAAAGATTAAAAATATGAAATTAAATGAATAATAATTTATCTATCTCTATGTTTTCTCTAAATTTCATAATACGTTTCAATCCGTTGTATAAATGTTCCAAATTACAATTCATAAAGTAAATTAAATGGCATTATTCTAATGAATAATATTTTTATTTCAATTAATATGTGATTAGATAATGAGAAAATATATAGGATTTTTCCGATACTTGTACATGATTTTAAAAAATTTAAATAATGTAAAAAAAAATTTTTTTTTCCAAGTTTCTCTTTTTTTAAAAGTAAATTAAAACTTATAATATATACACATGTATACACACACATATATATATATATATATATATATATATATATATACATATATACTGTAACCAATATTTTTATGAGGTTGAGGGTAAAACGATAGGACGATAATTGGTTACCCTACGGCGCAGTCACTAACCTGAAGAATTAGATAAAGAGAGAGGTAATAAGAGAGAAAGATATGATTGTTGTGCGCCAGACGCACATGCGTCAAAAATAGATAATTAGAGAAAAAGACAAAGGTAAAGGTAAAGGTAATAGGTAAAGATAAGGCCAGGTTCTACGACGGTTTTGCACAGTTTGCTCAGGTAGACAAGATAATGGTAGAGGGGCGGAGTCGAATCCAATAGATAAAATAAGAAACAGGTGAAGCAGGAATAATATCAAATTTATTAAGCGAGAAGCGATAAGTTTAATGACAAGCAAGTAGCTGAAGAGATTGAGATACAATTACGATAAATGCGATAATTAACAATATTTACAGCCAGAGAAAGGTTAAGCGAAAGGGTTAACAAATAACGGAACGTTTTCCGAATAAGCGGGAAATATGCGCAAGCTCGCGATACTAAAGGTAATGATGAACACGGTTTTAAGATAGATAGGCAGAACCGAAAAGATATACTGTACTCAAATTAAGCGGTAAGCAAATAAATCATAAAATATGAGAAGCGATTATAAACACATGCGAAATACAACAATTTTAATAGTTATCACATTACCAGAATGATCAGAAATAGGCAGACAGGGAATTATGAATTACAAGGTAAATTCAAGCGACAGGTCAAGTAGAAAATTATCATAAGATATAGAGAATAACAGATAATACGCAGCCTCTAGTTTGCGGTAAGTGCGAGAGAAAGAGAGATAATATTCGGTACGATAAAAGGCAATTCAAGATAAGACAAACAATATTCAAGATGAATAATATGCAACATACGGCAACCAAAGAGACTGCGGACAGCTACGATCGGCGATATTAGCGAAGAAAATAGTGAAAAAGATGTTATGCGATACGGCACAATACTCCAATGTCGAATGAACGACGAGCGGGACCGCGCAGCGATATAAGATCGCTCCCGCGGTACTCTCACTAAGATACGATAATCAACGATAATAGGTGAAGAGACAGATAGAAACTAATCAGAGAAAATATAACAAAATAGCAATGCTCAGTAGCTAAGATAAAAATTGATCCTTCAACGGAACGCGCTGCTAGACAGCGATATTAGACACTCAAATATTCCAGAAGAGAAAGATAATAAAATAAAGCAATAGTCACTACAATGCGTAAGTAATAGTCAATCAGTCGCGAAGTTACTTGCAATAAGACAGAGAAAGGGACAAGATAAGAGATAAGAGAGAATAAGGTACGAGCCCAGGTGGCTCAAGCAGACCAACTGCAAGGTAATGAGAGAAAGAGATGAAGGTAAAGGTACGATATATTGCAAGTAATCTCGTGGCTTCACAAAATAGAAGAGGAACCTCACTTACGTAAAAGAAGCTATAGCAGGTATTAGCGAATGCGGTATAATAGCGAGAACTAAGTACGGTGATAGCGGTAATGGCACTAAATATGACGATAGCACGTCGTTGCGATTCGGGAACTGAACGTAGAGTGACGAGATGAGCGATGATCCTGATTTTCGTCGAGCTGCTGTCACGTGATTCTTCCTCAAATTTGCGGTATTGTAATCGGACCAGCAGGTCGCGTAGGCCTGGTCCACGGGTAGGCGGCGATAATCCCTCGCCGCTTGTTTTTCTTTTCCCTCGACGACGGGTATCGAGGTATCGGGACGTCGGAAGGTGGTTAGAGATGTTTTCCTTCAGCTATGCGGTATCGTTGGTGAGAGGGGGGGGGGGTCGTACTGCTCATGTGTTGCGATATTGAGGTGTGCGGCAATAGTACGTCACCGGTCCTTCGAACTTGCGACCGACTGTAACTCACTCCTTGCTTTACTGGTACTCCCCGTTGTAGCTATTTCGTCGGCGCTGCATCCCGGCCCTCGCTCATTGAAGCCCTCATGCCGGAACGATCTGGTAGTGATGGCCCTCAGCCCGGATCCCCACACTAGATCCACCAGATCCACGTGGTCAGCATATCATTAGTCTATTCCACGCCGCAGTCCATCGATAGGACGGTTCGTGAAGAGAAAACCGTCGTTTATTGGATAGTCAACGACTTAGTAGATGTGAGGGTCGGTTCAGCTCCAGGCTGATAAGTATCGTCGACGGGAGGCTTTGTTTTGTTTTTGACGCACAGCCCTGTACGCCGCCTAACGATGCATCCGAGCGGTAGAAGCATTCATTCGCGGTTCGGCTCCTGGCCGATAAGTCTCAAATAGTTGGAGGTGCTGTTTGTGCATCACGCACGACCCTGTTCGACAACTAGATAGGCATCCATCGGGAGTGGTTTCAGCGGTATTCGTTCGTCTGTAGTCGGTTGTGGTCGATGTTGAGCTGGTACGTGACCCCTATCAGGCAGTGTCCTGGTATCTTGACGCTAAGGTCTCGCGGATGGTTCTCGTAGAGCATTACAGAATTAGAAAATAGCATACCATTAGCTTAGTAAAGAGAATTCAACTTAAAGATAATTAGTCGTTCATTTTTGGAGAATTGGCCTCAGACGTGCTTTCGTTATTTTTAGCGATATCTGCACCTAGGGGAATGCGATAATTAAACAAAGTGACGGGGTACGAAATACCACGTCACAATACATATATATATATACATATATACATATATATATATATATATATATATACACATTATTATTATACAATAACATTAAACATTGATATAATTGAATATAAATGGAGGCAATCAAGTTAAATAATTTGATAAAATAAAGAAATGATTACGTTAAATAAATTATTTTTCTTGAATTGAAGAATAATCAATTTTTAAAAATCAAAAACATGAAATTAGATAAATAATAATGTATCTATCAGTGAGTTTTCTTTAAATTTCATAATAAGTTCTAATCCATTGTATGAATTTTTCAAATTACAATTTATAAAGTCAATCAAATGGAATTTTTCTAACAAATAATACTTTTATTTTGATTAATGTGTGCGCAGATAATCAGAAAATATGTAGGATTTTTTTAATAATTACATATAATTTGAAAAAATTTAAAGATTGAAAAAAATTTTTTTTTTATCGGAAAGTTCTCTTTTTGTAAAAGTAAATTGGAAATTATATATATGTATATATATATATATATATATATATATATATATGTATATATGTATATACACACACACACACACATATATATATTTATATTATACATTAATATTATAGAATATAAATACAGGTAATTAAGTTGAATAATTTCATAAAATGAAAATTCATTTATCTGAATAAATTATTTTCTTGAATTACGGAATAATTAATTTTTAAAAATTAAAAACATGAAATTAAATGAATAATAATTCATCTATCTGTAATTTTTCTTTCAATTTCATAATAAGTTCTAATCCATTGTATAAATGTTCCAAATTACAATTCATCAAGTCAATTAAATGGCATTTTTCTAATAAATAATATATTCATTTTAATTAATATGTGAGCAGATGATTGAAAAATATATAGGATTTTTCCAATACGTATACATAATTGTACAAAATTTGAATAATGTGAAAAAAATTTTTTTTTTTTGAAATTTCTCTTTTGTTAAAAGTAAATTAAAAATCATAATATATGTATATATATATATATACACACACATGTATATATATATTTATATATATTCATATTACACATTAATATAATAGAATATAAATGGAGGTAATTAGGTTAAATACTTTAATAAAATTAAAAATGATTTATTCAAATAAATTATTTTTCTTAAATCAAAGAATAATTAATTTTTAAAAATTGAAAATTTGAAATGAAATGAATAATAATTTATCTATCTGTATGTTTCCTTTAGATTTCATAATAAGTTCTAATCCATTGTATAAACGTTCCAAATCACAATTCATAAAGTAAATTAAATGGCATTTTTCTAATGAATAATATTTTTATTTAAATTGATATGTGAGCAGATAATTAAAAATATATAGGATTTTTCTAATGATTATAAATGATTTTAAAAAATTTAGATGATGAAAAAAAAATTTGTTTTTTGAAAAGTTCTCTTTTTTCGAAAGTAAATTGAAAATTATAATATATATGTATATATACCTATAAGTATTATGCATTAATATTATACATTAATATTATACATTGATATAATTGAATATAAATGGGGGCAATCAAGTTAAATAATTTATTAAAATGAAATAATGATTATTTTGAATGAATGATTTCTCATAAATTAAAGAATAATTAATTTTTAAAAATTGAAAATATGAAATTAAATAAATAATTATTCATTTATCTGTATGTTTTCTTCAAATTTCAGAATAAATTCTAATCCATTGTATAAACTTTCCAAATTACAATTCATAAAGTAAATTAAATAGCATTTTTCTGATGAAAAATATTTTTGAGAATATGTAAATTTGAACAACTGGTGAATTTGAAAA
>NC_060262.1:14582528-14600028 GCF_021901455.1 Neodiprion lecontei | reverse complement strand
AATCAATAAAGTGAATTCAATAGCATTTTTCCAATGGTTAACATGTTCATTTTAATTAATATGTGATTAGATAATTGAAAAATATATAGGATTTTTCCAATACTTATACATAATTTTAAAAAAATTTAAATAACGTAAAAAAAAAATTTTTTTTTCTAAGTTTCTCTCTCTTTAAAGGTAAATTAAAACTTATAATATATATACATATATACTGTAACCAATATTTTTCATACAGTTGAGGGTAAAACGATACAACGATAATTGGTTACCCTACGGCGCAGTCACTAACCTGAATGATTAGATAGAGAGAAATACTAAGAGAGAAAGATACGATTGTTGGGCGCCAGACGCACATGCGTCAAAAATAGATAATTAGACAAAAAGATAAAGGTAAAGGTAATAGATAAAGGTAAGGTCAGGTTCTACGACGGTTTTGCACGGTTCGCTCAGAGAGACAAGATAATGGTAGAGGGGCGGAGTCGAATCCAATAGATAAAATAAGAAACAGGTGAAGCAGGAATAATATCAAATATATTAAGCAAGAAGCGATAAGTTTACTGACAAGCAAGTAGCTGAAGAGTTTGCGATACAAGTACGATAAATGCGATAATTAACAATAGTTACAGCCAGAGAAAGGTTAAGCGAGAGAGTTAACAAATAACGGAACGTTTTCCGAATAAGCGGGAAATATGCGCAAGCTCGCGATACTAACGGTAATGATTAACACGGTTTTACGATAGATAGGCACAACAGAAAAAGATATACTGTACTTAAATTAAGCGGTAAGCAAATAAATCATAAAATATGAGAAGCGATTATAAACACATGCGAAATACAACAATTGTAATAGTTATCACATTACCAGAATGATCAGAAATAGGCAGACAAGGAATTATGAATTACAAGGTAAATTCAAGCGACAGGTCAAATAGAAAATTAGCATAAAATATAGAGAATAACAGATAATACGTAGTCTCTAGTTTGCGGTAAGTGCGAGAGACAGAGAGATAATATTCGGTACGAAAAAAAGGTAATTCAAGATAAGGCAAACAATATTCAAGATAATTAATATGCAACGTACGGCAAACCAAATAGACTACGGACAACTACGATCAGCGATATTAGCGAAGAAAATAGTGAAAGAGATGTTATGCGATACGGCACAATACTCCGATGTCAAATGAACGACGAGCGGGACCGCGCAGCGATATAAGATCGCTCCCGCGGTACACTCACTAAGATACGATAATCAACGATAATAGGTAAAGAGACAGATAGAAACTAATCAGAGAAAATATAACAAAATAGCAAGGCTCAGTAGCTAAGATAAAAATTGATCCTTCAACGGAACGCGCTGCTAGACAGCGATATTAGACATTCAAATATTCCAGAAGAGAAAGATAATAAAATAAACAATAGTCACTACAATGCGTAAGTAATAATCAACCAGTCGCGAAGTTACTTGCAATAAGGCAGAAAAAGGGACAAGATAAGAGATAAGAGAGAATAAGGTACGAGCCCAGGTGGCTCAAGCAGACCAACTGCAAGGTAAAGAGAGAAAGAGGTAAAGGTAAAGGTACGATATATTGCAAGTAATCTCGTGGCTTCACAAAATAGAAAAGGAGCCTCACTTACGTAAAAGAAGATATAACAGGTGCGAGAGAATGCGATAAGGTACAATAGCGATAAGACACAGAAGATTACGATAGCACGACTGTTAGTGTCAGTAACTGAACGTAGAGTGACGAGATGAGCGATGATCCTGATTTTCGTCGAGCTGCTGTCACGTGATTCTTCCTCAAATTTGCGGTATTTTAATTGGACCAGCAGGTCGCGTGGCCTGGTCCACGGGTAGGCGGCAATAATCCCTCGCCGCTTGATTTTCTTTTCCCTCGACGACAGGTATCGAGGTATCGGGACGTCGGAAGGTGGTTAGAGATGTTTTTCTTCAGCTATGCGGTATCGTTGGTGAGAGGGGGGGTCGTACTGCTCATGTGTTGCGATATTGAGGTGTGCGGCAATATTACGTCACCGGTCCTTTGGACTTGCGATCGACTGTAACTCACTCCTTGCTTTACTGGTACTCCCCGTTGTAGCTATTTCGTCGGCGCTGCATCCCGGCCCTCGCTCATTGAAGCCCTCATGCCGGAACGATCTGGTGGTGATGGCCCTCGACCCGGATCCCCACACTAGATCCACCAGATCCACGTGGTCAGCATATCATTAGCCTATTCCACGCCGCAGTCCATCGATAGGACGGTTCGTGAAGAGAAAACCGTCGTTTATTGGATAGTCAACGACTTAGTAGATGTGAGGGTCGGTTCAGCTCCAGGCTGATAAGTATCGTCGACGGGAGGCTTTGTTGTGTTTTTGACGCACAGCCCTGTACGCCGCCTGACGATGCATCCGAGCGGTAGAAGCATTCGTTCGTGGTTCGGCTCCTGGCCGATAAGTCTCAAATAGTTGGAGGTGCTGTTTGTGCATCACGCACGACCCTGTTCGACAACTAGATAGGCATCCATCGGGAGTGTTTTCAGCGGTATTCGTTCGTCTGTAGTCGGTGGTGGTCGATGTTGAGCTGGTACGTGACCCCTGTCAGGCAGTGTCCTGGTATCTTGACGTGAAGGTCTCGCGGATGGTTCTCGAAGAGCATTACAGAATTAGAAAGTAGCATACAATTAGCTTAGTAAAGAAAATTCAACTTAAAGATAATTAGTCGTTCATTTTTGGAGTATTGGCCTCAGACGTGCTTTCGTTATTTTTAGCGATATCTGCACCTAGGGGAATGCGATAATTAAACAAAGTGACGGGGTACGAAATACCACGTCACAACTCCCCCCTCCTCACGGAGGACCGAGGAGATCCTTTGCCATTAGGAAACCATTATGTTGACTACTTACTTTTGCATGTGACCAGATGATCGTTAGAGATGTTAGAGATAGTTGCGATAGATAGGATTGGAATTGAAAATCCATGCGATACTTGACTTAGTTGAGAGACTTTGGAGTACGGCTCGCTGACTCTTGGCGAAACATAGTTTTCCAAGTTCTACTGTTGACCTGATCGGTTGTGAGTGAAGGAAGCGAGAGGATGAGCTAAATTTTTGCGAGAAGGTAGAAAGTTGATTGATTCGATTGCTTGGTTGAAGGGTGTTGTTGCAGAGGAGTCCAGACAATTTATGCGGTATAGAGCGATATTGAAATATTGGCCTCATGTAAGGTGTTATTCTGGGTAAAGCGACCAAAAAAAAATTTGTAAGCGTTATTTTTAAGATAATTGCGATAAAAGGAGTTTTGACCCCAAGTTGTCACTGCGTTATATGACTAGACATCGCAAAGATGACGCGGTAGAATTTAGGCGTTTATTTTACCGAGAGCAGGTTTCTTCAGTTTTTACTTTCTTTAATTTTGAAGAAGTCATGATGTTAAGGTCGAGTGGGGTTTTAATTGTTGGACGTCATTTTGTAACCGATTTATGAGAGTGGGGTTAATTGATCCCGTATCGGTGAATATGACAGAATTCAGGAGTGGATCGTGGGCGCACCGTGAGTGATTGGATACCTGTGATAAGGTGGATCACTGTTACTACGTCAGCGAGAAAATAATTGTGTAGCGGTAATAAGATGGTTTATCTACAAAAGCCTAGCGGCAAAAAAAAAAGAAAGAGAACAATTTTGCGATAATAATAAAAAAAAATATGCGATAAGAAGAAAAAAAAATTTGCGATAATAAAAAAAATTGCGATAAAAAAAAACGTTTGCGGTAAAAAAAAAACGGTAACCTTGGCGAGAGGCTGCGGTAATTGCGGTAATAATAAAAAAAATTAAAAAAAATTTTGCAGTAATAAAAAAAATTAAAAAAAAATTGCGGTAATAAAAAATAAAAAAAAATTTTTGCGGTAATAAAAAAAATAAAAAAGAATTGCGGTAATAAAAATTAAAAAAAAATTGCGGTAATAAATTAGCGAGAAATAGCGAAAAATTAGCGAGAAAATAAAAGTTTGCGAAGATAAAGGGGAAAAAAAAAAAAAAAAAAAAAAAAAAACGGTCTTAAAATAATCGAAAATCGCGGTGGACGGGGCCGCCGCCGCGCCGGGTCCAATAAACATCTGGCTCCCCCGGTGGTGGTGGGGAGGTGCCTCGTAGCCTGCTGGGTACTTCGGTTGGCGGGTGGCACTCCGGGCACTCCGGGTGCAGATAACCATATACCCCGCACTTATAGCAGACTCTGTCCTCGGGCACCCTATCCGCGCATGCCCCCACCCGGTGGCCGTATTGCTGGCAGATCCAGCACGAGCCGTACGGGGATCTGCCACCGACCACCGGTCGCGGGTACCTCGGCCTCACCGGTGAGACCGCGGGGGGTGTTGGCCGGGGGTTCGTGCTTGCCGCCCGGGGTGCGGCTCTCTCCCGGGAATGGTGGGGCTCGGGTGGGGTGGAGGCCCGTTTTACCCCCGTTGTCGGCGGCTTGTTGTTAACGGGGACCCTGGTCTCTAGGGTCTGGGTCCCTGTTGACCGCGTCTCGCCAGTGGTCGGGTGCTCCGCCTGAGTCCCGACCTCGTTACGCCCGAGGCCGTTACCGGCCTGGGTACCCTGGGTGTTGTCGTCCGGGTGCGGATGGACAATGGCGGTCTGTCGCAGGGCCCGGTAGCTCTCCTCCCGGTCCTCCTGGACCTCCAGGGCGGCGGTCGTCAGATCCAGCCAAAAGGCCGGATGCTGACGCCTCAGCTGCTGCAGCAGCGGCTGGTGGCGAGCCAGCCTGGCCCAGCCCCTGGGTTCTGCCTCCGCCTCGGGGAACTGCGGCTCCTCGACCTCCCCTTCCATCCCGCTGGAGTCGCTCATGTTCTATTTGGTTGCGGTATATGTGGTTGCGGTATATGGGTGGTTGCGGTATTAAAATGTTTTGCGGAAGTTTTTTGCGGTATCTGTGAAAGTCAAGTCTAATTGTTACGATATGCCTTTAAATGCCCAATATGGGTTTTCCCAATCACCTTGTTGCTAACTACGTCGCTGAGTTCAACTACTACAGGGGAGATGGTTCTGGTAATGCGATATGGTCCATGGAATTTTTTAGCCAGTTTGGCGCTGTAATTTTGAGCAGCCGAAGAAAGAGTATGTTGGCGTTTCAATACTAGTTCTCCCACGGAGTACGGCTGGGTCCGATGACGGCGATTGTAATAACTCGCTTGTCGTTCAAACGCGTTAGCCAGGTTTTCGGCGACCCATTCCCGTAACAGTTGGAGGCGTTCCATACGCTCCTTCCAGAGTTCCGGACTCTGTCTTTCCACTTGTACGTCGCCGCTGGCTATTCGCCGAAGGGAGTTTATTGGAACTGGTGTCCGACCGAGATTTAAGAACGCTGGACTCGTTTGGGCGGAAGTATGATATGCGGTATTGTAAGCGAAACGAAAGTCGGGGAGGTGTAGGTCCCACTCACGGTGTTCTTGCTCGAGGAAAGCAATAATCATGGTTTTTAACACGCGGTTGACTCGTTCAACGGGATTTGCTTGAGGGTGATACGGTGGCGTCGTCGTGTGGGTTACGTGGTAGGTATCGGCAAGTTCTTTTATGGATTTGTTTACGAATTCGGTGCCATTGTCAGTCAGTAGTACTTGGGGGGTACCCCAGCGTGATGCGATTAAATCGGTGAAGGCGTCACTAATATTACGACCGGTAGCCTTGCGCAAAGGACAAATCTCGACCCATTTCGTAAACAGGTCCTGGAAGACAAGGAGATAGGCGTAGCCTGAGCGACTGGGAGGGAACGGACCCATTATGTCGGCGGCGACTACTGTCCACGGTTGTTCGATGACCCTACGTCCCATTAAACCTGCTGGGGCCCGTTGGTCAACCTTGCTTCGCTGACAGGCGTCACAACGCTTAAGGTGTTGGACCACGTCGTGATACATGTTAGGCCAATAGTATGCGAGAGCTAATCTGCGGTAAGACTTGTCGACACCTAGGTGACCGGCCTGGGGGTCACTATGTGCTTCTTGCAAGGCGCGAGAATGAAGATTTGCGGGTAGGACTAGTTTCCAAGCATCTAGATCCTGAACTAGGGTACCGATTATTGGATCTTCGCGATAAAAATATAACTTGTCCCCATCTATTTTCCAACGCGGAAATTTCTTAGGTTGCGATATTACTTCGGCTCTACGACGATCGTACCAGGGGTCATCCGACGGTATTATAACAGCGGCTACTTCGGGGATGCGGGATAGTGCGTCAGGAACTACGTTTAGCGCACCTTTACGGTGGATGATTTCGAAATCATAACTAAGTAGCTCGAGAGCCCAACGAGCTAATCTTCCCGTGGGGTTTTTGAGATTATGTAGCCACCTTAGACTACTATGGTCGGTAATGACGGTAAAATGGTAGCCCTCAATGTAAGCGCGATATTTCTCTATGGCCCATAACACGGCGAGACATTCCAGTTCGGTCACTGAATATTTTCTTTCGGCGTCCGATAGGGTTCGACTGGCATACGCGATAACACGCTCCGCGCCATCTTGAGTCTGGGTTAATACTGCCCCGATTCCGACATTACTAGCATCTGTGTGTAAGACAAAAGGTACTTCAAAATTCGGGTAGGCTAATGTTGGTGCGGTAGTTAAATGAGTTCGAATTTCATCGAATGCGGTATTTTGTTCCTGATCCCAAATCCAGTCCTGAGATTTCTTTAAAAGCCTAGTTAACGGTTCGGTAATTGAAGCAAACTTGGGAATAAAGCGACGATACCAAGATGCCATTCCTAGAAAGCGTCGGACTAACTTGACATTAGTCGGTACTGGATAATTAACTACAGGCGAAACTTTATCCGGGTCGATTTGTAAGCCATGTTCATTTACGAGAAAACCGAGGTACTTGACCTCCGAGCGACAAAACTTACTCTTTTCAGGGTTGACGGTTAACCCTGCGGAATGAATGACGTGTAAGACATGTTTGAGCCAATGAAGGTGCTCGTCGAAAGTTTTAGTAGCTATTATTATATCATCCAGGTACGCAAACGCATGTGGATCCATATCCGGTCCTATTAGTCTATCTAATAGCCTCTGAAACGTGGCCGGCGCTCCGGTTAGGCCAAAAGGCATCCTAGTGAAATGAAATAGTCCTTTCCCGGGGACTATGAATGCGGTAATTTCATGGCTGTCTTCGGTAAGCGGAATTTGATAATATGCCTGGCTAAGGTCGATGGTCGAGATATAGCGAGCTGAACGGAGCTTGTCTAGGATACTGTCCATTCTAGGCAGAGGGTACTCGTCTTTCTTAGATACCTGATTGACTTTGCGGAAATCTATGCAGAAGCGATAAGAACCATTTGGCTTCTTTACCATTACTATGGGGCTAGCCCATGCGCTATGAGATGGTTCGATGATGCCGGCTGCTAGCATTTTGTCTACCTCTTCGTCTATAGCCTCCTGTATTTTAGGCGATACGCGGTAAGATCTCTGGCGGATCGCGAGAGCGTTCCCTACGTCAATTCGATGGGAAGTGAGCTTGGTTACTCCAATGTGTTCAGGCATAGGCGGTATTTCGGACTTCATAAAGGCTGCCAATTCGAGATTTTGCTGTTCCGATAAGGTGACTAAACCGTTGCAAAAAGGATCGGCAGCTACGCGTGGATCATTATCGAATGTGTAAATACGCTTGGGGTCATCCTGGAAACGCCAGGTCAATGCGGCAAAATTCACTACGATCCCAAATATCCGAATGAAGTCTCACCCAATGATACAAGAGAAGCTAAGACTGGGCACTAGACGAGCGGGAATATGATGGTAAACCCCTCGTAGCATGATCGGTAAGCCCACCTCACCGGTAATCTGTGTCTCCTGTCCGGCGGCCATTTTGACCGGACCTAAGCGAGACGGTAAAATTGGAAGATTTAAAGCGGTAACTAGCGATATAGCCTCTGGGCCAAGAAAGGTGCGAGAAGAGCCACAATCAAATAATGCTGCGACTGGTTGCGATAAAATTTCAAAGTTGAGAAACAATAGCGGAATTCTAGCGGGCGCTTGGATCGGATTACAAAAATCTAACGATTCGGGTGACGGAGGGGTTTCCGCGGTTCCCCGTTCGTGCGGCTCCATCACTGGTTTCCCGCGCACCGATTCGGGCACGTCACCTTAGTATATCCGACTTTGCCACATCGGAAACAGTATAGACCGGTCGCGGATTCGGGACAATTCGCATATCGGTGACCGGGTTTTCTACACCTGTAACAGATCAGCGTACCTTTCGGGCTCGGCAGAAAGGGGTTACCGGCGAACTCATTAGAGTTATTCGCCATGCTCGCGGTATCCGTCTGATTGTGAGCCGTGGTAGCGGTAGGAGTGGTTGGCGCACTGGTATCGTTTTGACTATTGTATCGAGATGTCTTAGCACGCGGTTGTGCACCTCGACCGTTGGGTCGGTTACCCGGTGTGCCACGGTTAGGTGTTGATTGAGCGAATTGGGTCGCGTTGGCCAGTTCCGTCTCGGGTTCCGGGCCTTCCTCGAAAAAGTTAATTGCTGCGAAATTATTGCGATAGGGCTTTGGGTTTCTTTGCCCGCGGTAAGCTAACTCGGGTAGTACCGATCGTTCCGGGGTTGGCGGTGCCTGATAAGTATTCGCTACGCGGAAGCTGATTTCTATCCGACTCGCAATGTCCTCTAATTGATCGAGGTCCTGTAATTCGTCCCGTCGAATTGCAACCTGTAATCGCGGTAATAAGTTGTGGTATGCGTAATCTAACTGCTCCTCTTCCGACCACGCGGGCCTCAATCTGTCGAAATACGCCCTCATATATGTCAAATAGTCAGCGACTGACTCGAATTCGCCCTGGGTTCGTCTACGAATTTCCTCCCTCAATGCGAACTGCAATTCCGGATTGACAAATCTACGGCGCCACGCGGCTTTAAATTCTGCAAAAGAATGCCACGTTTCGCGTTTGTTGCGGAACCAATAAATTGCGACACCTGACAAAAAGAACGGGATGCTATTTAAAATATCCTCGTCGCGAATGTTAATAAGCGATCGGCCCTCGTCTATACGTGCGAGAAATGCTTCGGCGTCCTCGTTACGCGTTCCCGAAAACTTGAGATTCCATTTCCTCATCACTTCGTACGCTGCTAACGCTGTCGGTCTAGACGGTGATGCGAAGTTGTTGCTCGTGCTCGGTCGCGGGAAGTTATATTGGCTGTCCTCGAAACCCTGGTTGCGGAAGGCAGGTCTCCGCAGCGGCGGTGCGTCGCGATATTCATAAGGGGGAGAATTCCCTATGCGGTAGTCAAATGGTGGCGGATTCGCCGGGTGATACTCCCGTGATCGCAAAGGCGGCTGTTGAACGGGCGCCGGCTTAGCCGGTGCGTCATTGCCGGGCAGGAATTCTGGCGGGATATTTCGCGGGCTAATTCGGCTAGGTTGCGGTTCCGGCGGCTGCTTCCGAATCGCGCCGGTTGCTGACGTATCGGGGTTACGGTTCGACGGTCGCGTCACGTCACGAATCTCATCGTCGGTATAAGGCGCGGGGTTGATTGGTTGTGTCTGTGTGGGTAACGTCATGCTATCGCTGTCGTCTGTCGGTGTAGTCATATAAGCGTCGTCGAGAGCAGGGGGGTCATCCATGCTTAGGCCGTGTTGTTTACAAAAATTCGTCAACCGCTGACGACGGACCGGTAATATGCCTGTTGTTGACAACGAGCGCCCTTCTAATTCGGTGGTAAACTCGGCGTCGGTCAAGGAGTCTACCCACGCCTTAGCGGACGTGTGTATTGACATATGAATTATTGACTAGCGATAGGTGACCCGAAGAGAAAGAAATTGCGGTATTGTCAGATTATTGAATCGGTTAACTAGCGTGACCCTGTAAAGCCGGAAACTGCGATATAAACAACGGAAGATTATGTTATCCTACCCAAGCCAAAGGTTTCACAATAAATTTTGTTGCGCAAGAAGGTTAATATGGTAACCTCGCTGAAGAAACCAAAACACAGCGATCTAGCGAATCAATAAGAATTTTGATTACAACAAGGGATCACCCCTGCGACACACTAGACTGAGCAGTTTATAAGATCAGGATGTTTAGGTCGTATCGTATTATCCCTGAGTTTTTCTGTTGATATTATTCGAGAGGTACGTCGGTTAATCTCTGCGGTATCCAAGTGTTTTTATGTTCGCGATAGTTATGGCAGTTATGTTGTGCGATATTTAAATATTTTTCGACCTTGCGTTATGGATGGCGGTTAAGCCGTGCGATATTTAGATAATTTTCGAATTTGCGTTATTGATGGCGGTTAAACCGTGCGATATTTAGATAATTTTCGAATTTGCGTTATTGATGGCGGTTAAGCCGTGCGATATTTATATAGTTTTTAGTTTCCGATATTTTAATTTAGCGATATCTAGGCTGTATTCGGTCGCAATATGGAATTCTAATATTCAAACTTTGGTTTATATCCAATCTTGGTCGCAGTAATCAATTAATTTAAATATGTTGCTCAATTGTCTGAGTTCCTCGCAATTTTGTTAATTTTTTGGGGTTTCTGGGGTTCGTGTTCGGTCTCTTACTTTTCTCTGGTGCTTTGACAGTATGCGATAAACTTTGCTTTCACCACTGAATAAGATAATCCCTCTTTATTGGCGTGGCCTCACGTTGGGCGCCATTTTGTAACCAATATTTTTCATACAGTTGAGGGTAAAACGATACAACGATAATTGGTTACCCTACGGCGTAGTCACTGACCTGAATGATTAGATACAGAGAGATACTAAGAGAGAAAGATATGATTGTTGTGCGCCAGACGCACATGCGTCAAAAATAGATAATTAGAGAAAAAGACAAAGGTAAAGGTAAAGGTAATAGGTAAAGATAAGGCCAGGTTCTACGACGGTTTTGCACAGTTTGCTCAGGTAGACAAGATAATGGTAGAGGGGCGGAGTCGAATCCAATAGATAAAATAAGAAACAGGTGAAGCAGGAATAATATCAAATATATTAAGCAAGAAGCGATAAGTTTACTGACAAGCAAGTAGCTGAAGAGTTTGCGATACAAGTACGATAAATGCGATAATTAACAATAGTTACAGCCAGAGAAAGGTTAAGCGAGAGAGTTAACAAATAACGGAACGTTTTCCGAATAAGCGGGAAATATGCGCAAGCTCGCGATACTAACGGTAATGATTAACACGGTTTTACGATAGATAGGCACAACAGAAAAAGATATACTGTACTTAAATTAAGCGGTAAGCAAATAAATCATAAAATATGAGAAGCGATTATAAACACATGCGAAATACAACAATTGTAATAGTTATCACATTACCAGAATGATCAGAAATAGGCAGACAAGGAATTATGAATAACAAGGTAAATTCAAGCGACAGGTCAAATAGAAAATTAGCATAAAATATAGAGAATAACAGATAATACGTAGTCTCTAGTTTGCGGTAAGTGCGAGAGAAAGAGAGATAATATTCGGTACGAAAAAAAGGTGATTCAAGATAAGGCAAACAATATTCAAGATAATTAATATGCAACGTACGGCAAACCAAATAGACTACGGACAACTACGATCAGCAATATTAGCGAAGAAAATAGTGAAAGAGATGTTATGCGATACGGCACAATACTCCAATGTCAAATGAACGACGAGCGGGACCGCGCAGCGATATAAGATCGCTCCCGCGGTACACTCACTAAGATACGATAATCAACGATAATAGGTAAAGAGACAGATAGAAACTAATCAGAGAAAATATAACAAAATAGCAAGGCTCAGTAGCTAAGATAAAAATTGATCCTTCAACGGAACGCGCTGCTAGACAGCGATATTAGACACTCAAATATTTCGGAAGAGAAAGATAATAAAATAAACAATAGTCACTACAATGCGTAAGTAATAATCAACCAGTCGCGAAGTTACTTGCAATAAGGCAGAAAAAGGGACAAGATAAGAGATAAGAGAGAATAAGGTACGAGCCCAGGTGGCTCAAGCAGACCAACTGCAAGATAGAGAGAAAAGATACGAGCCCAATTGGCTCAAGCAGACCAACTGCAAGGTAAAGAGAGAAAGAGGTAAAGGTAAAGGTACGATATATTGCAAGTAATCTCGTGGCTTCACAAAATAGAAAAGGAGCCTCACTTACGTAAAAGAAGATATAACAGGTGCGAGAGAATGCGATAAGGTACAATAGCGATAAGACACAGAAGATTACGATAGCACGACTGTTAGTGTCAGTAACTGAACGTAGAGTGACGAGATGAGCGATGATCCTGATTTTCGTCGAGCTGCTGTCACGTGATTCTTCCTCAAATTTGCGGTATTTTAATTGGACCAGCAGGTCGCGTGGCCTGGTCCACGGGTAGGCGGCGATAATCCCTCGCCGCTTGATTTTCTTTTCCCTCGACGACAGGTATCGAGGTATCGGGACGTCGGAAGGTGGTTAGAGATGTTTTCCTTCAGCTATGCGGTATCGTTGGTGAGAGGGGGGGTCGTACTGTTCATGTGTTGCGATATTGAGGTGTGCGGCAATATTACGTCACCGGTCCTTTGGACTTGCGATCGACTGTAACTCACTCCTTGCTTTACTGGTACTCCCCGTTGTAGCTATTTCGTCGGCGCTGCATCCCGGCCCTCGCTCATTGAAGCCCTCATGCCGGAACGATCTGGTGGTGATGGCCCTCAACCCGGATCCCCACACTAGATCCACCAGATCCACGTGGTCAGCATATCATTAGCCTATTCCACGCCGCAGTCCTTCGATAAGACGGTTCGTGAAGAGAAAACCGTCTTCTATTGGATAGTCAACGACTTAGTAGATGTTAGGGTCGGTTCAGCTCCAGGCTGATAAGTATCGTCGACGGGAGGCTTTGTTGTGTTTTTGACGCACAGCCCTGTACGCCGCCTGACGATGCATCCGAGCGGTAGAAGCATTCGTTCGTGGTTCGGCTCCTGGCCGATAAGTCTCAAATAGTTGGAGGTGCTGTTTGTGCATCACGCACGACCCTGTTCGACAACTAGATAGGCATCCATCGGGAGTGGTTTCAGCGGTATTCGTTCGTCTGTAGTCGGTGGTGGTCGATGTTGAGCTGGTACGTGACCCCTGTCAGGCAGTGTCCTGGTATCTTGACGTGAAGGTCTCGCGGATGGTTCTCGAAGAGCATTCCAGAATTAGAAAATAGCATACAATCAGCTTAGTAAAGAGAATTCAACTTAAAGATAATTAGTCGTTCATTTTTGGAGTATTGGCCTCAGACGTGCTTTCGTTATTTTTAGCGATATCTGCACCTAGGGGAATGCGATAATTAAACAAAGTGACGGGGTACGAAATACCACGTCACAATACACACACACACACACATATATATATATATATATATATATATATATATATATATATATATATATATATATATATATATATATTTATATATATTCATATTATACATTAATATAATTGCTCGATCAAATGAACTTACCTAAGTGAAGTTCGATCGAGATTATGATGAGAGTCTCGTTCGACATGATTACAAGGTAGTACCGCTACTTCTCGCACGATGTCGCCACAATCTTCAGAATATAAAATTCACAACCCATTTTCCCTTCTTCCTCCCGCTCTCCCGCTCATGCTTTTTTATGTTTAAAGTATAGCATTTATATATACAATAAAAAATGTCAGGGTAGGGTAAAAACAAATTTTCGCTGCCGGAAAATTAGCACACTGGGAGGGTTGTAATCATTTCGAACGAGACTCTCATCATAATCTCGATCGAACTTCACTTAGCTAAGTTCATTCGATCGAGCAATTATACCGAGAGTCTCGTTCTCCAAATTACAAGGTAGATGTTTAGAGAACCTTACGTTTTTTTTTTTTTTCTTTTAATTTTATATATAAAGCCTCTGGAGGACCTTCAACTCTTAGAATTTTCACATATGTGGATAATTATCAACTTTTTTTAATGGTAACATAAATATGGAGGAATATACTATGTGCTTATTATTGTAAGAAGGAAGCAAAACCGTTTTTAAGACTAGCAATAGGTCTGTTGTAATATTTGGCAAACACCTGGGATTCTTTAGACCATCCCGCGGCCGACTTGATTATATTAATATCGATACCCTTCTTTAAGGCTGCAGAAGTGGATGCGTGTCTAGTACTATGCGCGGAATATTCCTCGCCAATCCCACTCTGAGCTAGCATGCTCCTGATCCACCTGCTGATAGTTTGCGACGAAGCCGCTCTGTACGGTTTTTTAATTGTAATTAGTAACGTATTGCAATTGTCTCTTAGGGGCTTAGTCCTTTCGATATACCGCTCTAGTACACTTGCTATACATAGTTTAGGCTGCTGCTCAAAGCGGGGCAACAACAGAAGAGGTTGACTAGACCCAGGTTTTGAAGTCTTCAAAATATCCGTAACCTTGACTTCGAATCCGTCACGAGTTTCTTTAATATTGCTAAGTTTAATAGAAGCCAGAGTCTGTACCCGTTGCGCAGTTACCAAGGCTAACAGCGTGACTAGCCTGACAGTTAGATCTTGTAGACCCAATTTTTCTAAAGGAAACATTTCTGAAATCTTGTTTAATACTGGGCTTATATCCCAGGTTCTATCGTACTTGGGTTTACAAGGTCTTGTTTTGAAAACACCCTTGAAAAATCTGCCAATTGTCGGGCTTTTTCCTATATTCTCGTTAGATATTAGTGAAATCGCTGCTCTGCAGGAATTAAGGGTACCATATGAAGCACCTGCTTCATAGCGTTCCGTCAAAAATTCCAATACTTGGTTTTCATGACCCGTAAATGGATCAATTTTGAATTTTCCACAAACGTGTATCCAAGCCTTTAATGGACCACTATATTGCTTAATAGTGTTATCTGCCAGAGAAGCGATGAGGAGATCTATCGTTGCATCTGCAACGTTTTTTCGTTTGTAGGCCTCGCCGATAACTTTCCTACAACTAAAGCCAGCGTCCTGGCTAGAGGATGCAAATGGGACCTACAAGGAGATGACAGCAAATTAGCCGATGGCTTCAAAATAATCGGTTCATTGACCAAAATGGACCTAAACAGAGGGTACCACGGTTGCGTCGGCCAATATGGGACGACAACTATACCCTCCGCCTCATCTTGAATTAATTTTCTTAATACCCTCAGAATGAGAGCAAATGGAGGGAATGCATAAAAACGCCATTGGGACCAATTTAAAGTAAACGCGTCGATAGCCTGTGCCTCTGGATCCCTCTGCCAAGCACAAAATTTGATGCATTTTGTATTAATTCTAGAAGCAAACAGGTCGATTTCTGGTACTCCAAAAGACCTTTCAATCATACTAAAAGCGTAATCTGCCAGCTCCCATTCAGTATCAATATTTTTAATCCTTGAACTTCTGTCCGCCTCTACATTCTCCTTAGACGGAATATACGTTGCAAAAAGCCATATATTTCTCTTTTCACACCAACGCCAGATATCTTTAGAAACCTTATTTAAGCCTGGGTATTGCACTCCCCCCATTCTGTTAACATAAGCAATTGCCGTAGTATTATCGATCCGGAGTAGGAGTTCACAATTGCTCAAATCCCTAGCAAAGCACTTTAAGGCCATAAAAGTCGCTATGAGTTCTAAACAGTTGATATGTAAGTTTATCTCAGAGCTTTTCCAAAACCCGTGGGCTGTATTCCCATCGAAAAAGGCACCCCATCCAGTAGTAGATGCGTCTGAAAAAATTTCTTTTTGAAATTTGAACTTTCTAACTGGATTAACCGCAAGTGTTATATTAACCTTCCACCAAGCAAAATCCTCTTGCAGCCATTCGGGAAGAAGCATTTGAGCCTCGTAATTTACGTCATTTACCAATAGAGATAAGTATTTGGCTCGCTCAAAATTTTTTGAGTAAAGCCAGCCATATTTGATAGCTGGACAACAAGAAGTTATAATGCCGATGAAGTGAGCGAAATCACGGATTTTGCACACTTTCTTTGAATTAAAAAGCACGATAAGTTTTCGGGTTCTATCTCGTTTCTCCTGAGATAGTTCTAGTGTTACATTTTCTGAGTTTAAGATAAATCCTATGAATTTACACTGGGTGCTGGGTGTGAGATTACTCTTTCTGTTATTAACGATAAATCCCAAAGACTCAAATATATCTACTGTGCTCTTCACATTGTCCAAACAGGATTTATAATTATCCCCGATGCATAGGATGTCATCTAAGTAGGCAACTGATAAGAACCCCCTGCTACGCAGCCAATTAAGCACAGGCTTAAGGACCTTAGTAAAGACTCTAGGTGCTGAGGAAAGTCCAAACGGCAGGCAAGTGAATTCATATAATTGCCCTTCGAACGAAAATCTCAAGAATTTTCTACATTTCTTACCAACAGGAATTAAAAAGTATGCATCCTGCAGTTCTAAATTGGCCATAAAAGCTCCCAAAGATATCAAGCGCGTGGCCGAACGTATATCCTCCATCTTAAAATGTTCGGTGTCAATAAAGGTATTCAATTTTTTAAAGTTTAATATAATTCTGTCAGAACCGTTTGGTTTCGGGGCTAAAAAATAAGTAGAAATAAATTGGCCTGGGCTGCAAGGGCACCTTTCAACCACTCCTAGCTTTAGAAGATGGTTGATCTGTTCCTTATGCTTAGGAAATTCTTCAGGATTGAACGAGGGTTCTGAAGGAATATATGCTTGATTAGGGGGTTTACTGAACTTTAGCTCGTACCCCCGTACACAAGCCAAAACAAATTTGTCTGACGTAATATTCTTCCAGATTTTAAAGAAGTTAGATAGCCGCCCAGCGACCTTTCTTACCGCTATGGTTTCTGTTGAAGACTGGGTTGACTGTTCTGCGACCGAGCCTGTGTCTGGCCCCGAGGCTGATTCTCGAACGACCTGCCTGTCGGATATTTCCTGGCTTTCGGTGGAAAGCGTTTGTTGCTTGTCTGCTGGTTGTTCGACTGATAGTTGCCCGCCTGAGAGCTGCCCTGGAATCTCGCAGACGGGCTCTTCCAGTTTACCGACGTTGGTTGACGCAGCGGAGGCTTTTTTGTTGATGGTTGGGGTTTTAAATCCAATCCCACCTTCTCAATAGCCTTAGCAGACTTCAATTTGTCTACCAAGTTTTCACCAAATAGAAATTCATCAATACCTGAATTTTCCAGCACTGCCTTAGCCTTTTTTTCCAGGAAAGGCAAGATATAAGCCCTTCGGGCTACAGCTTCTTGATGATGTCCCTCCGAGAGCAGCTTTCCTGCGTCCAGAAGCAATTCCAGTATTTGCATTCTGTCTAAGCCCTCGTTTTCTTTCTCATTGAGAATGAGCGTAGCGGCAGTTCCTATGGCGGACAAGGCTGAGCCAATAGTATTCTGAGAATCAGCGAAGTGCTTATCTCTCCTTTTGGATGTCCCGTTCAACGAGGCTGAGACCTCTGGGTTCAGACGCTGAGCTTCCAAGGGACAATTTCCAGTTCTGGTATGCTTATCCAAGAGTTCTTTTTTGTTCTCCTTGCTTAAACCCCCACGGATCCAGT